>NC_142010.1:36515115-36533887 GCF_049901735.1 Notechis scutatus | reverse complement strand
GACCAAGGAGCTGATAGTGGATTATAGAAGGAACAGATCAGACATCCAGCCCTTGCTTATCAATGGAGACCGAGTGGAACAAGTGGCCAGTTTTAAGTTTCTGGGTGTTACCCTAAAAGAGGATCTGACCTGGGGTGACCACATTGTAGCCCTGGTCAAAAGGGCCCAGCAGAGATTATACTACCTGAGACTTCTCAGAAAACAACAACTGAATGAAAAACTGCTGGTGACCTACTGCTGCACCATTTTAACATACTGCACCTCTGTATGGTTTGCCAATTGCACAGTGGCAGACAGGAAAGAACTCCAGAGGGTTAATGTCATTGCCCAGAAGATCATTGGTTACCCTCTCCCCTCTTTGGAAGAGCTTTATAGCTCCTGATGCCTTAAAAAAGTTCCAAACATTCTCAAAAATCCATCTCATCCTGGGAACCCTTTTTTAAACTATTACCATCTGCTAGATGGTACAGAATAATAAAAACAAGGACGAATAGGCTGAGCTTTTATCCCAGGGCAGTAGCTCTTTTGAATTCTGCTGTATAGTGCAGTGTTGGTGTAGTGTCGGGAGGTTTCGGTCCAATGTGTAAAGGGTGAAGGATGTGTGTTTGTGTTTATTTTCATGGTCATGGTAATGATGTGCAGTGAAGATGGTGTTTGATTTCGTTGTACGAGGTGCAATGATAATAAAGTAAACTAAACTAAACTAGTTTACTTCTTATGTTACATACACAGGAAGACCAAGAGAGAGAGGGACGGAAGGAGAGGGGGAAGGCGAGAGTAATTATTTTCTAGAAATGTGTACATTTTTAACAGAAATGTCACTGATGGCTATAAGGCTTAAATGTTGATTTTGTATGTTGACCTTTACAATTGTCTTTCATATACTATACCTGAAAGGAGATACTGATTCTTCTTGTTGTCACTGTTTTCTAATGTTACCCCACAGATTGCCGATGTCAAAGGTGTAAAAACATACTGAACATCTTTTGCTTTTTCAAAACCTTTAAACATCTATTAGGAAAAATAAAATTCTGTATAAGCCTGTATGAAATTGTGGGAATTATTCTTTATTCTTTGTGTACGTGCTAGGACAACAGAGCCTTTTGGTGGTTGACTGCAACACGAAGCAAGGAACAAGGACAAACTGTTGCCATTTCTTATCCAGAACTGTAGCAAACTTAAACTTTGCAGCTTTGTATGCTTACACGAATAATCAGTGCATTTTGTGTGATGTAATGCATTTGTGATAGGACGCTAACAAAAATTGCTACGTTAACAAAGATTGCTTCTAATAAAAGAGGGTTTCAGGGTTTGCTCTGGGCTCTCATCCCGAAACAACCTTGCGTTGCGTCTTCTTTTCATGAGAGACCACCACAACTGGTGACCCCGACGTGATCCATTCAAAAGTGATACGTCTTTGGCACACCCATTCTCATCGTCTGGAATAGACTTGGTGCACCCCATCCGCTTGAATCGCTGGCGACAACGGATCCCTCATGAGTATGGGTGGTAGATTCTCTAAGGAGCAGGCAGCTCACATGCAGGAAATTAGAGAATTGACCAAATGAAATTTTTTTACCTTTAAAAAGGGGGGCTCCCTTCATGCCCCCCTCACAAAAACCTCTATTGAGGAACTCCTAGAATACATTTGGCAACACTGCCCTTCTTATCCAGCTAAAGGCAGTATCAAAACTACAGTATGGAAGGAGATTGGAAAATACCTTCACGCAAGTCCTAGAGCCCCTTTGTCTATATTAATTGCTTGGAGGGTGGTTTTTGAGGCTCTCTCCTCTCTAGAGCAACCCCTACTTGGCCCCATTTCTGCACCCCCTCCCTATGTGAATTCTGCTGTACAACTCTTGCCCCCCGCTGTGACGCCTGTGTCTCTTAAACCGACTGCCCCCCCGGAGGCAAATGAGGTCAGTAAATCTCCCCCGACAGCTCCTAAAAATCCATCAGGAGATGTCAAAGTGGGAAATCCTAAAATAAATACACCCCATGCTGGGAGAGTTCAAGCAGCTATGCAAGCAGCTTTTCAAACAGGACAGCTGGAGGGGCAGGAGATTGACTCCATGCAATTGTTTCCCGTTCAGAGGCAAGTTGATAATGCAGGAAATTTACAGGCTGTCTGGAATCCACTGCCTTTATCTCTTTTCCGGGAAGTAAAGAAATCTGTGAGGGAGTTTGGCATATATGTCCAGGGTTTGCTTTACAGTCTGGGGCAAGCTCAAAAGATGATTCCACAAGATTGGAAAGACTTAATGAGAATGATTTTGAACGGGACACAATACGTGGTACTTGGTGCAGAATATCAAAGAGAAGCAATTAACAGAGGAAATAATTTAGGGGGTTTGTATATACCTGATCAAATCTATGGGGCAGGGCAGTTTGCAACTGTGGAGCAGCAGGCAATAAATTTGCCTGATCACTGCTTCCCGGTTGTGGAGGAGGCAGGAGTGCCTACTAAATCTTTTTCACAAATCAAACAAGCAGCTACAGAGCCATATGCAGAATTCATTGAGAAGCTCCAAAATGCCATTCAGCGGCAAATTTCTAATTCAAAAGCTGTGAAAGAACTCTTGATGAAATTGGCCGTGGAAAATGCAAATACAGATTGTAAGCGGGTTTTGCAGCCTTTGGTCACGCGGGGGGAGGCAACCTTGGCAGATTTGATTAAAGCTTGTGCTGTAGTAAGTTTGCAATTTTATAACATGAAGACCTTGGCTGTAGCTTTGCAAAAGGGCCTTAAACCTACTGGGAATTGCTTCAATTGTGGGAAGCCTGGGCATTTCAAAGCCCAATGCCGGGCCCCAGGGGGAGGTGCTGCTCTTTTTCGGAAGAGTTGGCCTTGCCTCGATCCTCAGCTTCTAAGAAAGGGTTTTTTGTGATTCCAGGGATTATTGATCAGGATTATACAAATATTATAAAAATTCAATTTTATTCAGATGTACCTGCTAATCTTGCAGCTGGAGACTCCATTGCACAATTGATAGTGTTACCCTATACTCCAATTAATCCGTTGGTACGGAAGCCCCTCTCCCAAGGCTGCCCATATACCATCCACTGTGTATGAATTATCAGTGGCAGAAGATGTGCTCATATCCTTTCCCCATCTACCACTCTCTGTCAGCACACAGCTTCCTCCTTCTGCCTCCTTCTCCTCCGATAAAACTGCTCTTATACAATCTCACCCTCATGCCCTCCTCAAAGGAACCTCTGTGGTTCCCGATCTGCTTTATCCTTCCTCAAAACTCTCAGCCATTAACCTTTCTGTGCTATCCACTCTTCCAACAAAGTTACAAAAGGGTGATGTCGTAGCAAAAATGATCATGGTACCACAGCTTCCCTCTGATGTGCTTGCCCTCACTAGATCTATCACCGAAACTAAGCCCACACTCTTGGTTTTAATCAAGGGTCGCCACTTCACTGGTCTTCTGGATTCTGGTGTGGACGTCTCGGTGATACGCTCTGACGAGTGGCCTACAGACTGGGAAACAGAGACCTCCCCATCGGTAAGAGGTGTAGGAGGGATTCAAACGGCTCGCATCAGTAAATTTTGGCTCCCTGTGACTTCTGAAAATCTCACAGGGACTGTACAAATTAAGCCTGTCATCCTCCCCCTTCACACGAATTTGTGGGGGAGGGACTTGCTCTCTCAATTTGGTGCTAAATTGCAGCTAGAATGACTCACCCTCTTCCCCTTCGCTTGACCTTAACCACGGATGTTCCTGTTTGGGTTGATCAATGGCTGTTGCCAGCAAATAAATTGCTTGCATTGCAGCAATTAACAGCCGAACAATTACAATATGATCATATCGAGCCATCGCTTAGCCCATACAACACTCCGGTGTTTGTTATAAAGAAAAAAAATCTGGAAAATGGCGCTTTCTCCATGATTTAAGGGCTGTCAACTCCATCATACAACTCATGGGTTCAATCCAATGTGGCTTACCTAATCCCAACCTTATTCCCACTAACTATGACGTCGTTGTCATTGACCTCAAGGACTGTTTCTTTTCCATCCCCCTTCATGCGGAAGACCGCAAACTCTTTGCCTTTACTATTCCCCAACCTAACAATTCTCATTCCACTAAACGATATCAATGGAAGGTATTGCCTCAAGGCATGCTCAACAGCCCCACCATGTGCCAATACTATGTTAATCAAATCCTTCAGCCCTATAGAACACAACACCCACAATTTCTAGTCTACCACTATATGGATGATATTCTCATAGGTGCCCCCGGTCCGGAAGGCACAGTTGCCGCTACCCTGGACAACCTTATCACCTTGCTACACCAAGGTGGTTTACACATAGTCCCGGAAAAGGTTCAAACACGACATCCTTTTCAATATCTAGGACATAAGCTAATGCAGGCTTATTCGGTACCAGTTTTACCAGCATTAGCTCTGCCCTGCACCACATCCCTCATAAAATTACAACAATATTTAGGGGCTATTAATTGGACCCGTCCCTATTTTGGCATTACTACACACATGCTCAGCCCCTTGTTTGATGCGTTAAAGGGAGGAACCACTCCAGGGGATAAAATTACCCTTACAGATCATCAATTAAAAATCACCCAGGACATACAGCACATTATGCAGAAAAGGTGGGTCGACCGCTGTCACAACAATGCTCCTATTTCCTTAATCTTGCTCAATACACCTCAGCTACCTACTGCAATTCTTGCTCAAAGTCTCTCTAAACTTCTCATCCTAGAATGGATACATCTGCCTCATACCCCTCGTAAATCCATTAACCCCAAACCTTTGCTCTTCTCTATACTTATTCACAAAGGGCATCAACGTTGTAAAGCCCTAATGGCTATTGAACCCTCTGTACTATATGTCCCCATGTCATTGTCCGATTGGGAAGTAATGTTATTGAATTCAGAGTCATTACAAATTGTAATGGGAGAATGGCCGGTGACTATTTCCTGCCATCTCCCTGCAGATGACCGGCTTAATTTACTTAAGCTGGTTCCCTTTAATTGGCAATTAATAGAATCCACAGCCCCCATTCCCTCTGCAATCACTATATATGCAGATGGGGGAAAGCAATATGGCGCCTGTGCCTGGTTTTCAGAAGGGCAATGGCGCACCAAAGTTACTCAGCCACAATCGTCTGCCCAAAGGGCAGAACTTGCTGCTGCTATATTGGCCTTTCAACATTTTCCCGATCAACCTTTCAATTTAATCTTGGACAGTCTTTATGTCACTTTTATAGTAAAAAATATCTCCAATGCATATCTCTCCCCCACTCTGGACAATGACCTTCTTACCTTTTGTAAACAATGGGGCATTTTGCACAAATTTGGCATTCCATACAATTCTCAAGGGCAGGCCATAGTAGAAAGAAACAATCTGACCCTAAAGAATGCTCTTGACAACGTTCAAAACTTGATGGGGAAACTCACCCCAGGGCTACCCGCGCTGCAAAACAAGCTTAACTTGTGCTTATTTACACTGAATTTCCTGAATGAGTCTGGCACACCTGCTTCTTCTGCCGCCTCTCGACACTTTTGCTCTCCATCCAAGGATGCTCCTAGACCTCCAGTCTACTTTCGACAGCTGCCAGATCCCACATGGCATGGACCTGCTGAACTTATAACCTGGGGACGAGGGTACGCTGCTGTTTCCTACAACAACAACACCATCTGGGTCCCCGGACGACAAGTGAGGCCTTTTCTACCCAAACCAGCCTTGCCTACATCAGCATCATGAAGCTGCCCGCTGCATTCATCATTTGCTTCCTGGGTTTCCACATCGTTCCTGCCGATACGACAGCCACCCCATCCTCCTGCGACGCCTGCATCAAAACTACTCGCAGCGAAACAACAATCCAATCCACCCTGATCTATCATACTTTGAAGCCTGAGTGCAACTCCACGACGGTCTCCCCTTGTCTGCATAACAACACTCAATATGCGCGATGTTACACTGCCGAAGGCATTCAGTGCTACGAGCCTAAGGCAGTGGGACCCATTACAGCATCCCTATATGTCTATGCATACAAAGGTGGCTCCAGCTCTGATCTTGCAGGAATGTTCTCTGCCAGTCAAACAAAAAATGGGTACATAACCCATAATGTCACTCGGGGGGGGGGGGAGTGTACCAACACCTCAGTATGCTTTGATGCTTGCTTTGCCATCAGCAAAGGTCAAGGTCCTAACGACGCTGCAGAAGTCACCTGCGGCTCACACAGCTGGCAGAGATCTTATCTACAGGAAAAGAAATACCTCTTTCAAAAGGTGTCCGGGACTAACGTGGGGGCCACCACTGTTTACAACTACTGGTACACCCCACCTATTGACTCTGTTCAAGTAAGAGGTCCTCAAAATATTAATATCACTGTTAAATCAAGCCCTACTTCATGTATCACTGACAAATGTAATCCTATTTGCTTGTACACTCACTTACCTGAATCTAAGGGGGTACAATATCATTTTTTAGGTCTTGGTATCGACGGTACCAGACGTGACCCATATGGTTATATTGTATTGAAAATCCACACCACCTCCATAAAGTCAAAACCATCCAAAATTTTCTGGGAATATCTTCTTGCCAAAGAAGGAGGAGTGTGTGGAAAATTTAACCTTAGTAATTGTTGTATTGAGGTAGATGATAGCGGAAAAATTATCCAACAAATTACTGATAGAATGATCAAGTTTGCGCATGTACCTGTACAAACATGGAATGGTCTTGATTTTAGAGACATGTTTGGATCCTGGTTCCCAAAATTGCCTGGTTTGCAAGCTATTGTAGCGCTCATTGGTATGATTGCTGCGGGATGTGTTGTATTGCCTTGTGTATTACCCATTTTTGTACGAAATATTTCTAACAGTTTATCCCTCTTGGCTGAGAAAAAAGCCACTGCGCAGGTAATGGCTCTCTGGAATCAACAAATAACTAATACATATGAACCACTGCCATCCGAAGATGAGATAGGAGAGCCAACCTGTGATGACCCAGACGAGGACAAGATGTTTGTGATGGTTGAAGAAGTCACGAACGCCAAGGATAACATCAGCATGCACAACACTCTTGCCTACGCGCCTGACAAAGGCTGTTATTGGGACTAAAACACTCCCTGTCTCTTAAAAAGGAAAAACAGAGGAGATGTGGGAATTATTCTTTGTTCTTTGTGTATGTGCTAGGACAACGGAGCCTTTTGGTGGTTGACTGCAACACGAAGCAAGGAACAAGGACAAACTGTTGCCATTTCTTATCCAGAACTGTAGCAAACTTAAACTTTGCAGCTTTGTATGCTTAGACGAATAATCAGTGCATTTTGTGTGATGTAATGCATTTGTGATAGGACGCTAACAAAAATTGCTACGTTAACAAAGATTGCTTCTAATAAAAGAGGGTTTCTGGGTTTGCTCTGGGCTCTCATCCCGAAACAACCTTGCGTTGCGTCTTCTTTTCATGAGATGAAAAGAACATGAAACAGTTTAACATTATGCTGTGTAATATTAATATTTGCACTACTTAGCTTCCAGTGGTGGCATTCAATTTTTTTTACTACTGGTTCTGTGGGCATGGCTTGATGGGCATGACAGGGGAAGGATACTGTAAAATCTCCAGTCAGAGGTCGTACTTGCCGGTTCTCCGAACTACTCAAAATTTCCGCTACCGGTTTTCCAGAACTGGTCAGAACCTGCTGAATGCCACCTCTGTTAGCTTCCCACTTTTTCTACTGAGCTTGCTAAATCTCTGTACAAGAGAGCATAGGAAAAGTGGTTTGTTTGATTGCTTGTTGTTGCCAGAGGGATAGGGGTTATTATTTTTATACTTTGTACATTGGGTTTTTAAGTTTTTGTAAGCAACAAATACTGTGGACACCCATGAATGAACTAGATTATCACATTAATTATAATGCTACGGACAACCAAGAAAACAGAAAATGGATAATTGAACAAGCTTCTGCAAGTTTCACTCAAAGCACAAATAAGGAAGCTAAAGTTATCCTACTATAGACGCATGCAAAATATATTCCAGTTACCAAGTACCAAAATTTTGAACACATGACAATGGGGATGCTGTAAAGATCATAAGTGTGAGGATTAATCATAAATCACTTCCTTTTCAATGCCATTGTATATTCAAAAGGTCACTAAATTAATGGTCATAAATCAAGGACTAGTATACAATGCTTCCTTTACAATGATTTCCCCCTTTGTAGAGTAGGAAGAGCTAATGGTCAGGATAGGGACAGATCTTCATGGAGAAAATCTAAGAGTCGAGAATGATTTGGTGGTACACAATCAAACAACAACTGGCCACAAGAGAAAACTTTACAAAGGGGGAAATCATTGTAAAGAAAGGGTTGTAGTGTCATATTTGCAACTTCCCTAGCTAGACCCCCACCCCAAAAAAAAAAAAAAAAAACCACCCCCCCCCACAAAAGGGGAAAAGGGGCCCCCCCCCAAACCGGGGGCCCCCCCCGCTTCCACAGGGCACTCAAAGCATGGCTCTTCCCCCAGGCTCTAAGATATGGCAAGGTGAAGCTGAGATGAGAGTTGGCCTCAATACCATTGTGGCTCCAGGTCTTCCTGCTTTTTAGTTTTATCATTGTTGGTTTATGATTCTACAACTGTTTCACTGATTGTAAGCTGCCCATTGGTTTTAATATGGGCAGTTATGCAAATGTAATAAATAAATATATAAATAAAATGATTTGCAAAATGTATGGAAAAAGGAACCATCAATCAAAAATGTTTTTAAAAACAAAGGGACAAAATCCTTTCTGATAAGAATTAAAGTCAGCACTTTGAATTCGGATCAGAAATGAAATGATAAGGGCAGGTATTTCAAAACAGATTAGTACATCCAAATCTATTTTAGCTAAGCTGCTGCTTTCTATAGTACATAGTACCTTCATTATTTAATTTGGATTTATTTATTATGGCAAATACATGGACATAGTAGTTCAAATGTTAATGTCCAGTCCATCCAGCCATTCAAGGACAGGGTGGTTTATGTTGGAAAAATAAGACATTGGGCCAGTGTAAGCTCTTGATGGACTTTCGGACACAATGTGATGGATATTTTGTGGAAGAGGACCAGTCACACTGATGGGTAGAGACAAGACCCCACTTAAACAATGAGTCTTGGCAGACACCATGTTGGGTACGGATCCTGTTCAGAGTTGACCAAAGCCAGTGAGGAAGGTCAAAACCTGGCACCTTTTGTGTAAGGTCATCTACATAACTACCTGTATCTGGGCGTTCAGCAGCCCATTTGGCTTCCACTGTGAGTTGAAGTATTTATCCTGACTATGAATGAAATGCTATTTTTCTCCCTTAGCTACTGAGTTCTTATGTAACTAAAGTTGTTGACTCAGAAATGAGTTCCAATCCAGTTGAAGAGGAAACTGAGTTTTCCACTGATTAATTAACAGCCTCTCTGGATCTCTCTTGGCTTGTTTTCTTTTTGCCACAGTTAAACATTTTTGCACATAGATAACATTTGTTTGAGCTGCGCAGGAGCATTTTGTTCCATTAATTTCTACAGGTCAGTCTGTACAGGAGCATCTAATTCCCAATCCTTGATCTGCCAGCATGGTTGCAGAGCTGCAGGTCAGGGTGAAGGGATTAAAGTATAAATCATGTCAGGGGATAGCCACTATGGTGAGCAGGTGAGATGCTTTCAATTTGTTTATTTGTTTTGAGTTTTTGGAAAGAGATGTATTTTTTAATACAAAGTTAAAGAGAGTGGGGAGAGGCACTATTGGCATTATTGGATAATAAGTGAGACAGTTCTGCTCGCTGACCAGGAAAGGCACCTTCTGATTGGCTACTAGTTGCCATTCAGAGCTGCAAATGTGCATTACAAGAACATCAATACTATTTCATTGAATAGTAAAATAGTGAGAAGAGCTTGTTTACTTCCTGCTTTGTTTCAGTTCTGAAAGGAAGACTTGCTTGAGCACTATCCATCTACTATCCACTGGTTGTAATGTCAATAGAAAGGCACAGAGCAAATTTTAGTCTCCTAAATGCATATACTTTTTCCTGCCATTTAAGCCTCAAAACAGAGAAAGGCTTTTAGATACCTTTTTTTGTTTGATTTTATACTGGATGATTTTCAAAGAAGAAACTGAATCTATAACCACTTCTTTACTCCGTAGTTTTGCACGAATCACTGAAATAAAATAAAACATTATTGAAAAAATTGATTGAAAAAATACCTGGTTTTTTTTCCTCCAAAAGTCATAGTAATGTGAAAGCAATTATTTATTTTATTAAAATGATTTACATCCTGTCTTTCAGGGTACAAATCTTAACACATTAGCTTACATGCTATGACACAAATCAAGAATAGTTTTCAAAAACTAAGAACTTTGTTCCTTGTCCCAGGACAATTGGTAGCGTTGGCCCTCTGAAAGAGGGAAGGAAAGAAATTCTGTAGCAGGATGCCATGATGGTCTGTGCCTGCGATTCTTCCCACCTTAGGCTTTCTCAATCTTAGCATCTTTAAAATGGATGGACTTCAACCCCCAGAATTCCCAGCATCCTAGCTAGGAAATTTCTGAAAGTTGAAGTCCACTCAACCAGCTATCCTCAAAGATAAGTTAAGAAAAATGATATAATATGCAGGTAGAAGGAGTTCTTGACTTATGATCACAATTGTAACCAAAATTCCTAAGGAAGGCAGGATAGATAGATAGATAGATAGATAGATAGATAGATAGATAGATAGATAGATAGATAGATGTATGTATGTATGTATGTATGTATGTATGTATGTATGTATGTATGTATCTATCTATCTATCTATCTATCTATCTATCTATCTATCTATCTATCTTCATCGAAACGTTGCCTAGATACTTCACATCTTACGTGGGAGAAAACCCGAATAACCAAAGATACACACACACACACACACACACACACACACACACACACACACACATATATATATATATATATATATATGGATCTTTGGTTATTCGGGTTTTCTCCCACGTAAGATTGGAAGTATCTAGGCAACGTTTCGATGAAGTCTCATTCATCATCTTCAGGCTTGTGTCTTCGGCTCTGTGCTTCTCAGAGTGATGTGAGCTTGCAGCTGCTTCTTCCTTTTAACTGCTAGTGGGGGTGTGACTTGATTGGGTGGGGGCTTGGCTGTGTTCTGATTGGGTGGGGGTGTGTTCTCATTGGTTGGGGATTTGGCTGTGTTCTGATTGGTTGGGGGGTTGGCCGTGTTCTGATTGGCTGGAGGCATGTTCTGTTCAGGTGGGGGCTTGGTTGTGCTCAGGTTAGTCTTAGTTGCTGGGGGATTTGAGCTGGTGAGCTGTGATCCTGCTGTTTGGCTTCGAGTTCGTGGTCGTGCTGCATCTTCATGGTGGGGGTCAGTTCGCTTCATGTATGGGTCGGAGGGGTTTGAAGTGGGTAGTGATGCAGCTGCAGTGCGGCTTCTGTCCATGGTCGTGTCTCATCTTCTGTGTGGGTGTGAGTCTGCTTTCTACATGGAAGTGTGGTGGTGGCATCTTGTGTGGCCCTCGTGGGTGTGGGTCTGGTGTCATTCTTCATGTTAGGTACTCGTCTGTTCATGAGGGCGGGTTTCCAAATGGCTGGTAGGCGGGAGGTGTCATCTCGTTTATTCATGCTGTGTGGGCGTTTTTCTATCTCTATGGCTTCTCTGATTATTCTGTTGCTGAAGTGTTCAGTTTTGGCGATAGTTCTGGTATTTTTAAAGTCAATCTCATGTCTTGTGGCTTTGAGGTGTTGGACCAGGGAAGAGGTCGGTTCTTCCTTTTTGATTGAGTTCTTATGTTCTTCAATGCATGCACTTATTCTTCTGTTAGTTTGTCCAATGTATGTGGTGGGGCAGGCAGTGCAAGGGATTTCGTATACTCCTTGGTTTTCTAACTCGATTTTGTCCTTAGGGTTTCTTAGGATGGTGGATATCTTTCTGTTTGTGCAGAATGCTGTCTTAATGTTGTGTTTTTGGAGGATCTTGCTGATTTTGTCTGTGGTACCTTTTATGGGAGGAGGGCTTTGCCGTTCTCTTGTTCTATGTCTTGGATTTTGGTTGGGGTTTCTTTTTGGATTAGGTGGGTGATCTTCTTTCTTTGGAATCCATTGGCTGTCAGCATGCCGGTGAGAGTGTGTAGTTCGGTCTCTAGGTGTTGTTCGTCGGCTAAGCATTTTGTTCTGGAGATGAGTGTCTCGGCTACGGAATTGATCTGTGCTGGGTGGTGGTGTGAGAGTGCGTGTAGATAGCGGTTTGTATGTGTTTTTTTCTGGTGGATGGTGTGTCCTAGGGAGCCATTGGATTTTTTGTATACCAAGACATCTAGGAAGGGAAGTTGGTTGTTAGCTTCTGTTTCCATGGTGAATTGTATTTTGGGGTGTAGGCTGTTGAGGTGTGTGAGGAAGTTGTTCAGTTTTTCTTTCCCATGTAGCCAGATTATGAAGGTGTCATCTACGTATCTGAGCCAGAGTTTGGGTTTGTGATCATATTTTTCTAGAGCTTGTGTTTCAAAGTGTTCCATGTAGAGGTTAGCGATGACAGGTGAGAGGGGTGATCCCATGGGTGCTCCTTCTATTTGTTTGTATTTTTGTCCATTGTAGGTGAAGTATGTATTGGATAGGCAGTGGTTGGTCAGATCTAGGATGTGCTTGGGGGGGTTGTATTTGTTTTGGATGGCTGTCAAGGCTTCTTTTATTGGCACTTGGGTAAAGAGGGATATGACATCGAAGCTCACTAGTAGGTCACTGGGTTGTAAGTTTTGTTTCTTTATGATCTTGATGAACTGGAATGAGTTTCTTACTTGTGAGTTGATGGATTCTGCATAGGGCTGTAGTTGTTTGGTGAGAAATTTGGCTAGGTTTTGTAGAGGTGAGCCTATGGAGCTGACTATTGGTCTAAGTGGGGTTCCTTCTTTGTGTATCTTGGGGAGACCATAAAGCTTAGGGCATCTGGATGATTTCTCTCTGGGTATGATTCTTTGCTGGATTTCTTCACTGATGGGGGAGGCTTTTATTTTGGATCTGGTGGTTTTTTCTAGGTAGGTGGTGGGGTCTGTCTTTAGGGGTTTGTATGTGGGGTCTTGTAGTAGGTTGGTTAACTTGGATTGGTAGTCAGATGTGTTCATAACCACTGTCACGTTGCCCTTGTCTGCTGGTAGGATTATTATGCTGGTGTCTTCTTTCAGGTTAAGTAGTGCAGTTTGTTCTTCTTTGGATAAGTTGCTTTTGGGTGGTTTGCTAGTTCAGAGGATGTTGGTGATTTCGAGTCTGATTCTATTAGCATCATCAGGGTTGGTTTTGGTCAGGCTGGTTTCAACTCCGCATATGATGGTTTCTGTGGGGATGTATTTGGGAGCGACAGCAAAGTTGAATCCTTTTGAAAGGACCTTGGTTTCGGCTTCGGTGAGGATCTTGTCTGAGATGTTGTGCACTGTTTGTTTCATGTGTGGCTGTGAGGGGGGAGGAGTTGGTTTCTGGCGTTGTTGTAGTTTTCTGAGTTTGTTGGTGTGTGTGTCTGTCTTGAGGGTGGTCTGTGTTTCGGCTCTCCAGACAGCGAGTTGTTTGGATTTGTCCCAAAGTAAGGGGTGAATCTTGTTGCTGAGTCTGAGGTGAAGTGTGAGGAGATCTTTGTTGATTTGGTCTAGGAGAAATCTTTTTGTGTGAAGTTCATTTCTAATTAGGGCCAATTCTGTTCTTTTTAGGATGCGTTTGGTGGCCGCTGTGTTGGTGTGGAATTTCAATTGGAAGCTTGTGGGAATTAAATTTTGATCTCGGTAGTTGCATAGGAATGCGAGGTCACATAAAATGGAAGCTCTTTGGAATTCAAGTTTTTCATAAGTCCTGGTCAGATGGTGGGTTTCCTCCCCGTAGAGGTGCAATATTTGTTTTCTTTTTTTTTTTTTTAAGACAAGTTTTATTAATTTTAAAACACACAAATTATCATTATTCATTACATGTTTAAACCTTTTTCTCTTGTAAATTTAACAAGTCAGATAAATTATGATTCTGTTTTAAACCATTTCCATATAATATACCAAAACCTCTTATTCAATTTCTCTTTACTTCTCTTTACTCTTATTCAATATCATTATTATTATTTCATCTGTTTCTTTCTGACTTAGTTACCATTATTCTCATTCTATATTTCTACAAGTTTTTACCAATTCTCCCCCAAAAAGACATATACACACAACACACAAAACATAAAAAAATATCTTTTTGGAAAGTAACTTGGACCCAGGTGTCTCTCTCTTCATGGACTTCAATTATATTCATGCTCATCTTACATATCATTACTTATTTTATTTACCATTCTAAGCCTTCTATATTAACTTCTCCACATATTTCACACTTCTTAATTCTACCTTAATTAATCATCTTAGTTTAAATCATTATATTTGTATCTTTTGTCCATTTTTTATCATCCCTTTGTCTCATCCCTTATGAAAAAAAAAGAAAATCAGTTTCTCCTGAAATCATTAATCAGAGTATGATGCCTTTCTATCTCCCCTAAGTTAATCAAATTAATCTTTAAAATAATATCTAATACCCAATCAGATTTTGCTTGGTACATTCTATCTAACTAATACATCCAACACAATTAAGTGCATAATTAGAGAATAAATCCAAATATTAAAAAGAAATACTATAATAAAAATTTTATAATAACATCCATACCATAATTTTATTAAACTCTTTAATTAAAACAATATTCTAAACCCCTCCTATTATTAAGTTTTAAAACCAATCATTTTTAAACATTTTAACATTTTAATCTCTTATCAACTCTTAAACCATTGCAATACTACCATCTCATCTTATGTACCTTGCAAAATCTTTTTTTTTTTTTAAAAAAAATTATACTTTATCCATTATCCATAAAAAATTCCTTTTTCCATTTAATTTCAAAACGTTGTAGCTTTTCTCCACCTTTTCCCTTTCTTTCTTTTCCCAACAAACCTTTCTACCCCCCTTCTTCTAGCCTCTGCCTTACCGGCTTCCCTTCTCTGTCGTATTTCTTTTCCCCTTTGTTTACAATCATCATATTGGTTTTGCACTTTATTTTCCCTTTCTTAAATGTTTTTTAGATCTTAAGTCCTTAAATCCTTTAGTTTTCTTCTTTTCTCTTCTTTTCTTTTCTTTCTCTCTTCTTTTTTCTGGATCAAATTCTGAGATTCATTAAAGATGGCTCCTTCCTTTCTTTCTTGTTCCTCTGCTGTCTTCATCTGTTGTAATTTTTGTTGATAATTAGTAGCGCCATTTCTAAGAAAAGGAAAGCTTCTTCCACACCATTTCTTAGTTCCTCAACAGAAAGAGCCATTATAAATCTTTCTTTTCTTTTCTCCTTCTTTCTTCTTACAACAACCAGAATATTCAAAAGAAAATAAAAAAGATAAACAGTCCCAAAGTTATCAATCAGTCCAAACCAAGGCAGAGTTCTCACTTTCTCCTTCTGGGGTGATATCAATCAAAAGAAAGAAAGTCCAAATCTGTTTAAAGTCTTGTTACAATATATTCTAGTCTTCAAATCCTTAAGGCATCTGCTCCAACAAATCTTAGCATACAAATATTTTCTTTTTAATCCTCTCTCTTCCCACTCATCGCTTAAAACCAATTTCCACCTAAAAAATAGGTTTCTTAATATCCAGTTATTTATTCCGTAGGAAAAGAGGAAAGCTATCCTTTCAGCACCTTCAAGCAGCCGCTTTTTCCTCTTCTGGCAGGTATTATTCAGAAAGTCATACTTTTCAGGAATTTTATTAAATATGTCTTAGAGTCCTAGGAGCCAAGAAAAACTTTCTCCTCTCAATCACTTTCTCCACTTCCTCCTGCGCATTCTTACCCGGCTGCCAGCTTCTTTGTGGCGGCCATTACGGACCGCCGCTGCACGTCCTGGGAAAAGGGGTTCTGCCGGCCAGGGAGGGGTCTGCAGCACCCCAAACCCTTCTCGGATCCCCTACCTTCAGCTGCCCCTGCAGGGTGGCCTAGCTCCGTACCCGGCTGGGTGGGAGCCCCAAAACGGCTAGCGCGGCAGGGATCGCGCAGCCGCAAATCCCTGCCGCCGCGGAAGCCGACAAACCGGAAGCTCCTAATATTTGTTTTCTGAGGTTCTCGCGGGTATTTGTATGTACAGAGCCGAAGACACAAGCCTGAAGATGATGAATGAGACTTCATCGAAACGTTGCCTAGATACTTCCAATCTTACGCGGGAGAAAACCCGAATAACCAAAGATCAACATACAAATACCCGCGAGAACCTCAGAAATCACACACACACACACACACACACACACACACACACACACACACACATATATATATATATATATATATAGTATTCAGCTTTGTTCAGTATTTTCCCACGTCATTATAGTTGTGCTTTTAAAGTTGTAGCAACGTTTCGGCAGAATCTCATCTGCCATCATCAGGCTTCTGTATTGTGTTCGTCTGTGAGTCAGACTTTCACAGCCATTTCTGTTTTAAATTTGGTCCTAGCCTACACTGTGCCAGAATGGTTTTTTCTTCATCCTGATTGGTTGGGAGTCTTGGTCTGTGTTTATTGGTCTTAGAGTTTGCTGTGTTCTGCTTGATTGGTGTTTCTAATATCTTCTGTCTGTTTTGTAGCTTTTTTTTTACTTGATTCGCTGGCAACATTGTGTTTCCTGTATTGGAGCCTTTTAGTGCAGCTTGGCTCCGAGTAAACGGACGGCTATCATTTATTAGGAAGCTAGGTTTCATCTGGGTGCCTGGCTGGGGTGTTTTTGAGCTGGAGGGATCAGGGGGAGTCTGTTTGTGCCCAGGTGTTTGCCTGGCTAGTGGTGTGGAGATTTTTTTGTTTGAGAGTGCAGGCTTCCAGATAATTGACAGTCTGGTGGAGTCATCTCTTCTATTCATGCTTTCAGGTCTTTTTTCAATCTCTATGGCTTCTCTGATAATTCTGTAACTGGGGTTTTCTATAGTGGCTAGGGTTTTGGTGCCATTGAAGTCGATGCTATGACCTGTGGCTTTCATGTGTTAGACTAGTGAGGAAGTGTGTTCCAGCTTTTTGACTGCATTTTTGTGTTCATCCAGGTGGGTACTTATTCTTCTATTGGTCTGTCCAATGTATGTGGCAGGGCATGATACACAGGGGACTTCATATATGCCTTGGTTTTCCAGGTCAATTTTATCTTTGGGTTTTCTTAGGATGCCTCCTATTTTTCTGTGTTTTGAAGGCAGTCTTTATGTGATGCCTGTGTAGTATCTTACTGATTTTGTCTGTAGTACCTCTTATGTAGGTCAGGACAGCTGTTCCATAGGTCTGTTCATCTTCTAGGTCTCCATTATGTCTCAGTGTGTTTTTGTGGATCGAGCCAGTGATTTTTCTTTTGTGAAAGCCGCTGGCTGTCAGTACTTTAGTCAGGGTGCCTAGTTCAGTCTTTATGTGTGTCTTGTCTGCCAGGCGTTTGGTTCTGGCAATTAGTGTTTTGGCCACGGAGTTTTTCTGTGCTTGGTGATGGTGGGATTGGGTGTTGAGGTAGCGGTTGGTGTGTGTTTTCTTCTCGTATATGGTGTGTCCTAGTGTGCCATCTGTTTTTTTGTAGATTAGTACATCTAGGAATGGTAGTTGTTTGTTTGTTTCCGTTTCCATGGTGAATTTGGTTTTGGGTTAGGGTTGTGCTGTTTAGGTTACTAAACAGACAGAGCTACAAAACAGACAGAAGATATTAGTAGATATAAAGCTACAAAACAGACAGAAGATATTAGAAACACTAATCAAGCAGAATACAGCAAATTCCAAGACCAATTAACACAGACCAAGACTCCCAACCAATCAGGATGAAGAAAAAAACATTCTGGTACAGCGTAGGCTAGCACCAAATTTAAAACAGAAACGGCTGTGAAAGTCTGACTCACAGACGAACACAATATAAAAGCCTGATGATGGCAGATGAGATTCTGCTACAACTTTAAAAGCATAACTATAATGATGTGGGAAAATACTCAAACAAAGCTGAATACCATACATAAAAATACCCACGAAAACTTAAGAAAACACACACACACACACACACATATGTGTGTGTCTGTGTGTGTGTGTGTGTGAGTGTGTTTTCTGAGGTTTTTGCAGGTATTTGTATGTGGATCTTTGGTTATTCGGGTTTTCTCCCGTGTAAAATTGGAAGTATCTTGGCGACGTTTCGTCGAAGTCTCATTCGTCATATTCAGGCTTGTGTCTTTGGCTTTGTGCTTCTCGGACTAATGTGAGCTTGCAGCTGCTTCTTCCTTTTAACTGCTAGTGGGGGTGTGACTTGATTGCGTGGGGGCTTGGCTGTGTTCTGATTGTGTTCTGATTGGGTGGGGGTGTGTTCTCATTGGTTGGGGGTTTGGCTGTGTTCTGATTGGTTGGAAGTTTGGCTGTGTTCTGATTGGCTGGGGGTGTGTTCTGTTCAGGTGGGGGCTTGGTTGTGCTCAGGTTAGTCTTAGTTGCCGGGGGATTTGAGCTGGTGAGCTGTGATCCTGTTGTTTAGCTTCGCGTTCGTGGTCGTGCCACATCTTCATGGTGGCCGTCCGTTCGCTTCATGTATGGGTCGGAGGGTTTGAAGCAGGTAGTGATGCAGCTGCGGTGCGGCTTCTGGTCCGTGGTCGTGTCTCATCATCTTTGTGGGTGTGAGTCTACTTTCTACATGGAAGTGTGATGGTAGCATCTTGTGTGGCCCTCGTGGGTGTGGGTCTGGTGTCATTCTTCATGTTTGGTACCCGTTTGTTAATGAGGACGGGTTTCCAAATGGCTGGTAAGCAGGAGG
>NC_142010.1:36477352-36515015 GCF_049901735.1 Notechis scutatus | reverse complement strand
AGCAGCATATATTATCTTGTTCTGATGTTCATAAGAAATTGGTGTCTGATTGCATTAAACAACAACCTTTTAATTCAAACTTTAGCACTGATAAAGGAAATACTTGTAGTTCAGGATTGACCCCTCAACTTTAATATAATAGTGCTGTTAGAAAGGTGGTTTTTGGTGTCTTCCCCTTTTTATTTAGGTTGTTTTATTGTATTATCTTGCTATAATAACTGCATACAGTAATGCAGACTTTGTTCTTAATACTATAAAAGAAACAAAAAGTCAGAACAAAGAAAGTTTTAAAAGTTCCAAATTTATTTTAAGATTGATTTCACAATACATTGTCTTTTTGAAACATTGTCTTAGGTTCTAGTGGAGCTTCAACTTTAATCATGTTTAGAGAATTATTAGACTATTAATACTATTTAAAAATCTTATCCATTTGTTCATTTGGAACATTTCTTCCAAATGGACAAATGTTCTCCCACTGTTTTTGATACAGTCAATATGATTGTGACATGATCCAGATATGCTGGAGTTGATTCTTATAAAATATTTTAAATAAAGATATCCCCTTTATTTCCCACTTTACATGGTAGTTTTGAAACATCCCTCTTCACTGTAAGAAATCAACTTATTCATCAAAGCTTTGAAAATTAACAAAAGAAATAAGGAAAGAAATTCAACTTATTGCTGCAGCTCTTCTCTGATGCTTATGAATTAAAGGTTTAATTGATAATAATTCTGCTTTCAAGATTAATTACACTGCACAATTTTGATTCTAAGCAAGGCACAATTATTGGAAGTTCGAAGGACCATTAAGCAGGCAACATGGGATAAACGTAACCTCTCATGTTTCCCCCCAAATTTATATTATTTATGGTTCACTGATATCAGCTAACTCTTTTGCTATGGAAGATCCTAATGCCAGCTGCAAGTTCCATTACTGCCCTTGAAACAGGCACAATTATTTGCTTGATGTCCATAGACCGTCTGTTCTTTCAGCCAGTCCGTCCATAGGCATTCATCGGGTGTTGCAATGGGACAAGGTTCTCTAGGGCAGGCAGTAATCTAAGTGCAAAACATTATATCAGTTCCCCATTTTTCTATTCTGAAATTATATTTTATAATGTATAAACACTTATTTATCATTTATCAGCGTAAAGATTCTGACAATTTGTAAAGTGTTTCTAAAATCCACATGTGCTTTGAAATAAGACAAGGATAGAACTTTGGGGAATTCTAAATACACATATTCCAAAATCAGTGCATAATGAATTATTTCAACATAGAAATCTATATTAGTTTCAAGATTTTTTTCTGAATTAGTTGAACATTCAGACTATAGTTTTGTACCAAAATGACATTTGTGCATGTAAGAAACTGTTATGTGTCACCTTGATATCTACAATGTGCACATTGAGTGCAGAAAAGCATCGTGGAATTATGCAGCATGGATATTTTGCTGTCCTCCTTCTCTTAATATTAAGAGAAGGGATGATGTTGATCAGACAGTGAACAACAGCCTAATCAAGGAACAACCAAGAAAAAAAACAGTCTCACCAACACTGATAGAACAAGTCACTGTATTTAAATAGAGAGCAGAGGGCACACTGAAGAGGTTTCCTAGTTGTATAATGAAACCTCTGCAAAAAAACAACCAAACTCAGAGAGCACCATGAACTCCACAAGTACAGTTGTCTAGTGTGCAGAAATAATTTGGTAGCAAAAGGGCTAAGTAAAACAAGGGTAAGATTAATTCTTGTATGACTAGCATAAAAAATTATGTGTTCTCCATCTTAATAGATATCATTTGAATTGAAGTACACTTTAGATATCATTTGATTTGAATTACACTTTCTGTAATCATCTAAATATATCCAGTGTTACAGGTTAAAGGTTTATTTATCCATTCTGCATTGATTACGGAAGTTTCAAGAGAGATTGAATTCAAGCATACTCAATTGGGGGCATTCTTCATTAAATCTCAGTGCAGATATATCTAGATCATAAAATTAGGTTGGTGGTCATGGAAGACATTATGAGCAGGATCTTAAAATATATATTAATGACCACATGATCCAATAAATCCATTTGAAAAGCTAAGTGGTAACATTAACAGTAACAATAAGTTCTCAACATGATAATTATAAAATATTAATTTTATATACTTATAACTAGTATATGCCATCATACACTAACTGTCAAAGAGCCATCAGAAAACAGCCCAACAAAAGAATCCCTAAGATTGCCTCCACCCACCCAGACAAGCAAGACACCAGAATATTAACTGACAGCAAACAGCACTCCCTACTAGCACTGATGCTGTTACCTAGTTAGGGTAATGAAACATCTGCAAGAAAACAACCAAACTCAGAGAGCACCAAGCACCATACACTTATAACTAGTGGTATGCCAAATGTCTAAAAGTTGAAAAGTTCTGACTTCCGAGTTCAGACTATCCTATTCTATCATTAGAACTTCTTTTCCTGGTAGTTTTGTAAGTGGTACCTTCAAAAAATATGGTCTTCCAACCTTAATTTTTAGGAAAAGTAACATTTTGAATCACTTTTGCAAGACCTCTGCAGTTTGTGAAGTTTGCAGGAACGTCTTACGTTGATTTTCTAATAGTAAATAACTACTAAAGGGACATACGGCATAGTTGAGAAAATTGTTCCAAAGCTCAGTGAGATAGGTATAGAAAACAATTTTAGGTATTATGACATGGCTAGAAGGACTACCGTCCCAAGACAGATTGCTGTAGTATTTGGATGTACCATTTAGAAAAAGGTAGGTTAAAGCTTACGCATTCTAACAAATCTGCTTTATTCTACCTACCTTCCTTACACACACACACACACACACACACACACACACATTATAGGTATATTATTATATTATTACTTATATATGTGTTGCTGCACAACTGATATAGTAATAGTAGACTATATTCCGATCTAATTGTTATACTTACTGTAGGAACAGCCCATATTCTTTTTATTTAGATTTTTCTTTTGAGACTGGGTAAGGTCATTCCATGGTTTAATAAAATTGCATAAATAAATAAAAAATCTTCCATCTGGTGAAATATTACCTGAAGTAAAGAAAATGTTGAAATGAGGGACTCAGACATTCTCATTGCCAAAGACCTATTCCACAGGCACTAAATCAATCAAATTGTCTAGTAGAATATATAACCTGTTATAGGTCCAGGAAAGATTATGATGATTTAAATTTATGTCACCAACACCTACAAACCTTGTCCAGTTTTTTTCTCCCCCTCCTTTATTTTTAAATTATTGGGGGAAAGGGGAAATAAAAAGTATTGCTTTGTTTTAATTTATTCAAGGAGGTAGATCCATATATCTTGTAATGGCAGGAGTGATGCTCATTTGATCTTACAGTTTACTTCTTATGCTACATACATATAGAAAGAGAGAGGGAGGGTGTGAGGGAGAGAGGGGGGTGAGAGAGAGAGTAATAATTTTCTAGAAATGTGTACATTTTTACCATAAATGTCACTGATGGTTATAAGGCCCAAATGTTGATTTTGTATGTTGACTTTAACAATTGATTTTAAAATAGAATAGAATAGAATAAAACAGAATGAGAGAGTTAGAAGGGACCTTGGAGGTCTTCTAGTCCAACCCCCTGCCTAGGCAAGAAACCCTACACCACTGAAGACAAATGGTTATCCAACTTCTTTTTAAAAACTTCAAGTGTTGGAGCATTCACAACTTTTGGAGGCAAGTTGTTCCACTGATTAATTGTTCTGTCAGGAAATTTCTCCTTAGTTCTAAGTTGCTTCTCTCCTTGATTATTTTCCACCCATTGCTTCTTGTCCTGCCTTCAGGTGCTTTGGAGAATAGCTTGACTCCCTCTTCTTTGTGGCAGCCCCTGAGATATTGGAACACTGCTATCATGTCTCCCCTAGTCTTTCTTTTAGACTAGACATACCCAGTTCCTGCAAACATTCTTCATATGTTTTAGCCTCCAGTCCCCTAATCATCTTTGTTGCTCTTCTCTGCACTCTTTCTAGAGTCTCAACATCTTTTTTACATCGTGGCAACCAAAACTGAATGCAGTATTCCAAGTGTGGCCTTACCAAGACATTATAAAGTGTTATTAACACTTCACATCATCTTGATTCTATCCCTCTGTTTATGCACCATGTTGGCTTTTTTGGCGGCTGCTGCACACTGCTGGCTCATATTTAAATGGTTGTCCACTAGGACTCTGAGATCCCTCTTACAGTTACTACCACATATACTGTACCTGTGCATTTGATTTTTCTTGCCTAAATGTAGAACCTTACTATTTTCACCATTGAATTTCATTTTGTTAGATAGCACCCAATGTTCAAGTCTGTCAAGATCCTTCTGTATCTTAAGCCTATCTTCTGCAGTGTTGACTATTCCTACCAGCTTGGTGTCATCTACAAATTTGATGAGATCCCCATCTATCCCCTTGTCCAAGTCATTGATGAAGATGTTGAAGAGTACTGGGCCTTGGGTTACTCCACTGCATACATCCCTCCATTTAGATGCAGTTCCATTGAGGACTACAAGTTGAGTGCGGTTGGACAGCCAGTTAAGAATCCATTTAGTGGTGGTGCTGTCTAACCCACATTTTTCTACTTTAGTAGTAGGTTATGGTCTACTTTATCAAAGTAAGTAGACCTTACTGAAGTAGACCTCTACTAAGTAAGGTCTAAGTAAGTAGACCTCTACTTCAGTAAGTAGACCTTACTGAAGTTCAAGTAAATTACATCGGCAGCATTCCTCTGGTCAACTAATTACAAACAAACTATACTATACCTGAAAGGAGATACTGTTTCTTTTTCCTCTTGAGGACTTGTAATTCTACCCCACAGAAACTTGATTGCAAAGGTGTAAAAACATACTGAACATCTTTTGCTTTTTCAAAACCTTTAAACACCTATTAGGAAAAATAAAATTCTATATAAGCTGTATAAAACAGTTTAACATTTTACTGTGTAATATTGATATTTGCACTACTTAGCTTCCCACTTTTTCTATTGTGCTTTCTAAATCTCTGTACAAGAGAGCATAGGAAAAGTGGCTGGTTTGATTGCTTGTTGTTGCCAGAGGGATGGGGGTTATTGTTTTTATGGTTTCTATATTGAGTTTTTAAGTTTTTGTAAGCAACAAATACTGTGAACACCCATGAATGAACTAGATTATCACATTAATTATAATACCACAGCCAACCAAGAAAACTGAAAATGGATAATTGGAGAAGCCTCTGCAAGTTCTCACTCAAAGCACAAATAAAGACACATGACAATGGGGATGCTGCAAAGATCATAAATGCAAGGATTAATCATAAGTCACTTTCTTTTCAATGCCGTTGTATATTCAAAAGGTCACTAAATTAATGGTCATAAGTCAAGGACTACTATACAATGCTTCCTTTACAATGATTTCCCCTTTGCAGAGTAGGAAGAGCTAATGGTCAGGATAGGGACAGATCTTCATGGAGATTCTGCATTAGAGAACAATCGTTAACAGATTTAACAAATAATCAGAGTTGGAAGGGACTTTGTAGGTCATCTAGTCCAACCCCCCGCTCAAGTGGGAGACCCTACACCATTTCTGACAGATGACAGTCCAATCTCTTCTTGAAAGTCTCAAGTGATGGTGCTCCCACAACTTCCAAGGGCAAGCTGTTCCATTGATTGATTGTTCTCACTGTCAGAAAGTTTCTCCTTATTTCCAGGTTAAATCTCTCCTTGTTCAGTTTCCATCCATTATTCCTTGTCTGGACTACAGGCGCTTTAGAAAATAGCTTGACTCCTTCCTCTCTGTGGCAGCCCCTCAAATATTGGAAGACCGCTATCATGTCTCCCCTGGTCCTTCTCTTTACTAGACTAGCCAAGCCCAGTTCCTGCAACCGTTCGTTGTATGTTTTAGCCTCCAGTCCCCTAATCATCCTGGTTGCTCTTCTCTGTACTATTTCTAGAGTCTCAACATCTTTTTTATAATGTGGTGACCAAAACTGGATGCAGTACTCTAGGTGTGGTCTTACTAAGGCTTTATAGAGTGGTATTAGTACTTCCCTTGATCTTGATTGTATCCCTCTGTTAATACAATTTAGGATTGCATTAGTTTTTTTGGCTGCTGCTGCACACTGCTGGCTCATATTTAGCTGGTGGTCCACTAAGACTCCAAGATCCCTCTCACAGTTACTGTTATTGAGCCTGGTTTCACCCAGTCTATATGTGTACTTTTGGTTTTTCTTGCCTAAGTGTAGGACTTTACTTTTGTCTACATTGAATTTCATTTTGTTAGATATGGCCCAGTGTTCTAGTCTGTCAAGAGCCATCTGGATCTTGACCCTGTCTTCTTGGGTGTTAGCTATTCCTGCCAGCTTAGTATCATCTGCAAATTTGGTAAGTTCCCCTTCTCTTCCCTCATCTAAGTCATTAACAAAGATATTGAAGAGTACTGGGCTTAAGACGGAACCTTGTGGCACCCCACTGCTTACTTCCCTCCATGTAGACTTAGACCCATTAAGGACTACTTGCTGAGTACGGTTTGTCATCCAGTTGCGAGTCCATCTGGTGGTGGTGCTATCTTTTCCACTTTTTTCCAGCTTACTAAGAAGTAGGTTGTGGTCTACTTTGTTGAATGCCTTGCTGAAATCTAAATATATTATGTCCACAGTATTTTGCTGGTCTACTAATTTAGTCACTGTGTTGAAGAATGAAATAAGATTGGTTTGGCATGATCTGTTTTTAACAAACCCGTGCTGACTGCTAGTTATTACTTTACTTGTTTCTAGATGTTGGCAGATCTGTTTTTTTATTATCTTTTCCAGTATCTTCCCGGGTATTGATGTTCCTACCATCCCTGTCCAATTGTCCCCATTATACATACCTGGTTCCTGTATTCATACTCATATTTATTCTTATACTTATTATCTTGTAAGTGATTGACAAATCAAATCAAATCAATAAATAAAATAAAATATGAGTGGTCACTAAGAGTCGAGAATGATTTGGTGGTACATAATCAAACAATAACTGGCCATGAGACAAAACTCTACAAAGGGGGAAATCATTGTAAAGAAAGGGTTGTAGTGTCATATTTGCAACTTCCCTAGCTAGACGCCCAGTTGCCTCTTGAAAAAGTAACTTTGGGCTTCCCTGACTAGTTTCTGACAAGCAAAGTCAGACTCCCCTTTATGACTGTGATTCACTTAACGGCTTTGGCAAAAAGGTCATAAAATTGGGCTTGACTCATTTGGCATCCACATCTCTTAGTAATGGAATTTCCATTCTGAAATGTGGTAATTAGTCAAGGAATACTTGTCACCTCTAGGTAATATGGGCAGTATATACATTTAAAATGATTAAATAAATAATAGTCAATGTCTTGATTTAAATGAATTTTATCATTCAAAATAGTAATTCCTAACCAGGCATGGAAAATCATAATACTAAATATTTTCTCACTAAAATATTGCTGATAGGATTATTTAGTTCTTTTAAAATATGAATATATGACTCCCATATTAATTTCTAAAATGAAAAACTAAAGTGGGTAGAGTAGGCATGCTCCAGATCCCTTAAACACTGCTGCCTTGTGGGTCCTTGGAAGTGTACCTTTTCCATTATGTCCCCTGCCCTATGGAACACTTTCCCCCTGGAGATCCAAGAGGTCCCCAACTGTTTTATACTTCCAGAGGGCACTCAAAGCATGGCTCTTCCCCAGGCTCTAAGATAAGGCAAGGTGAAGCTGAGATCAGAGTTGGCCTCAATACCATTGTGGCTCCAGGTCTTCCTGCTTTTTAGTATTATCATTGTTGATTTATGAGTCTATAACTGTTTCACTGATTGTAAGCTGCCCGGAGTTGGTTTTAATATGGGCGGGTATGCAAATGTAATAAATAAATATATAAATAAAATGATTTGCAAAATGTATGGAAAAAGGAAAAGCATCAAATAAAAATGTTTTTAAAAACACAAGAACAAAATCCTTTCTGAAAAGAATTAAAGTCAGCACTTTGAATTGGGATCAGAAATGAAATGATAAGGCAGATATTTCAAAACAGATTAGTACATTCAAATCTATTTTAGGTAAGCTGCTGCTTTCTATAGTACATTATGCACCTTCATTATATTTATTTTATTTGGATTTATTTATTATTTAGCGTATGGCAAATACATGGACATAGTAGTTCAAATGTTAATGTCCAATCCATCCAGCCATTCAAGGACAGGGTGGTTTATGTTGGAAAAATCAGACATTGGGCCAGTGTAAGCTCTTGATGGACTTTCGGACACAATGTGATGGATATTTTGTGGAGGAGAACCACAGTCACACTGATGGGTGGAGACAAGACCCCACTTAAACAAGGAGTCTTGGCAGCTACCATGTTGGGTATGGATCCTGTTCAGAGTTGACCAAAGCCGGCGAGGAAGGTCAAAACCTGGCACCTTTTGTGTAGGGTCATCTAAGTAACTACCTGTATCTGGGCATTCAGCAGCCCATTTGGCTTCCACTGTGAGTTGAAGTATTTATCCTGGCTATGAATGAAATGCTATTTTTCTCCCTTAGCTACTGAGTTCTTATGTAACTAAAGGTGTTGACTCAGAAATGAGTTCCAATCCAGTTGAAGAGGAAACAGTTTTCCCCAGATTAATTAACAGCCTCTCTGGATCTCTCTTGGCTTGTTTTCTTTTTGCCACAGTGAAACATTTTGCAGATGGGTAACATTTGTTTGCAGCTGCACAGGAGCATTTTGTTCCATTAATTTCTACAGGTCAGTCTGTACAGGAGCATCTAATTCATAATCCTTGATCTGCCAGCATAGCTGCAGAGCTGCAGGTCAGGGTGAAGGGACTAAAGTATAAATCATGTCAGAGGATAGCCACTATGGTGAGCAGATGAGATGCTTTCAATTTGTTTGTTTGTTTTGGGTTTTTGGAAAGAGATGTATTTTTAATGCAAAGTTAAAGACAGTGGGGAGAGGCACTATTGGCATAATTGGATAATAAGTGAGACAATTACTGACCAGGAAAGACACTGGTTACCATTCAAAGCTGAAAATGTGCATTACAAGAACATCAATACTATTTCACAGAGGTGGGATTCAAATTTCTTAACAACTGGTTCTATGGGTGTCGCCTAATTTGTAGGTGTGGCTTGGTGGTCACATAACTGGCTGGGCATGGCTTGTATTTAAATATTGTAAATATTTATGTAAATATTGATTTATTTTTATTAAAAAAGAGCAACTTTTACCCAAAATGAGGCAAAGCAGGCAGGCAGATTGAGTTGCTTCCAGAGTCACAGATTCACTCAGAGATCTACCATTCTGCAATCTGCTGCCTGAGTCTGTCACATAAAATTTGCTTGCAAGCAAACTCATAAAATTTGCTAGCAAGCAAACTCACAAAATTAACTCACAACACACCATGTATGTAAATATTGATTTTTTTTATAAAAAAAAGCAAGAGCAACTTTTACCCAAAATGAGGCAAAGCAGGCAGGCAGATTGAATTGCTCCCAGAATCACAGATTCACTCAGAGATCTACCATTCTTCAATCTGCTACCTGAGTCTGCACTGAAAAATAGAAGCTTCAGTCCTAACAAAGGTTCAGCTCTGCTTTTAGATTAGCTAGAAAGCAAGAAATCCAATGATTTCCTGCTTTCTAGCTTATCTAAATCTCCCAGCACAGCTGATAGTTGGAACAGCTGATGGTGGGGGGGGAGGAAAAATAGCAACTTACCAAAAATTAGGCAAAGGCACAATTGCAGGCAAGTTGGATGGCACGCATGCCAGGCAAGGAGTGAGTGGGCAGGGTGGGGAGGGGCAGGGTCAGACAGTGGCACAATTTGCCAGTTCTCGAACTGCACAAAATTGTAACAACCGGTTCTATAGAACCTGTCTGACCAGGTAGAATCCCACCCCTGCTATTTCATTGCATAGTAAAATAGTAATTTTACTATGTTTACTTGTTTACTTCCTGCTTTGTTTCAGTTCTGAGGGGAAGACTTGCTTCTCCTAATGTATGTTCTTTTTCCTGCCATTTAAACCTCAAAACAGAGAAAGGCTTTCAGATACCTTTGTGATTTTGATTTCATACTGGATGTATTCCAAAGAATCCGATGGATCTGTAATCACTTCTTTACCCCATATTTCTGCACGAATCACTGAAATAAAATAAAACATTATTGAAAAAATGGATTGAAAAAATACCTGTTTTTTTTTCCTCCAAAAGTCATAGTAATGTGAAAGCAATTATTTATTTTATTAAAATGATTTACATCCTGTCTTTCAGGATACAAATCTTACCAAATTATCTTACATGCTATGGTGATAAACAGACACAAATCAAGAATAGTTTTCAAAAACTAAGAAGAAATTTTTTCCTTGTCCCAGGACAATTGGTAGCATTGGCCCTCTGAAAGAGGGAAGGAAAGAAATTCTGTAGCCGGATGCCATGATGGTCTGTGCCCGGGATTCTTCCCATTTTAGGCTTTCTCAATCTTAGCATCTTTAAAATGGATGGACTTCAACTCCCAGAATTCCCAGCATCCTGGCTGGAAATTTCTGAAAGTTGAAGTCCACTCAACCAGCTATCCTCAAAGATAAGTTTTAAAAAAATGATATAATGTGTGGGTAGAAGGAGTCCTTGATTTACGATCACAATTGTGACCAGAATTCCTAAGGAAGGCAGTTCTTAAATGAGTTGTGCCTGATTTCCTGAACCGTATCTGACATGGTTGTTAAATGAATTGCTGCATTTGTTAACACCTCAGTTGTTAACTGAGTCCAGCTTCTCCCATTGATTTTGCTTGTCGGAAACCAGCTGGGAAAGATACAAGTGGCAATCACATGACTCCAGGATGCTGCAACCATCATCAATACATGCCAGTTGCCAAGCACCCACATTTTTATCACTTTTGACCATGGGGATGCTGTAGTGCTAGTATGTGTAAGAACTGGTCATAAGTCCCTTTCTTCAGTACCATTGTCACTTTCAACGTTCACTAAAGAAATGTAAATTGTAAATTGAGGACTACCTTTAAGCATTATCTGAAGAGATAACTATTTAAGTATGTCAGCTTTTAAAACATGTGCATTCTTTCAAAATACTGTTTACCTAGTTATAATTATATTAGTTATATAGGTAGTCCTCAACTTTTCAAACTTAAAATAGCATTGCAGGTATGAAACAACCTCTTCTGATTATTGCTGGAAGAGTTTTGAAGTCTTAGAACTTTCCACTTGCTGAAAAAACCAATTGAAAAGAGCATTTTGAATTTTAGTTTGAAATATTCCATTTTTTTAATATTTTTGAATCTGAGATTTTGGTACAACCATGAGAGATATGCTTTATTGTAAACTAGAGAATCAAGCGTATTTATTCTCAGATCAGCCATTTTACTATGCAGGAAGAGGGATCATGAATGGATTAGGAATTATTAATGAATTGTGCAACAATTAAATTCTCTCTAAAAGTGGTTAGCAAGGAAAATGTGAACTTAGCGTCCTATGAAATGCTCCATTTGCTCCTGGTGAAGCAGGGCAAATTTCCTTGGCTCCCAGTTCTTTCATCCTCTGAAGACCACTGATTTGCGGTGATATGAAGCGCAGCTGGGTTTTTTCTTTGTTTACTTCACCCAACATCTACATAAAAACAACCTTATTGTATGACAATTACAGAATATCCATTTGTAAATAGCTTCAGTAGATAGGTGGCAAGATAGTAGGGGCAGTCAGGCATAACACTGGTTATGTAGACAGTAAACACAGGGTCAAACAAAATGGACTCAAATGTCTATACACCAATGCACAGAGTATGAGGAATAAACAGACTGAATTAGAAATTCAAGTAAATGACGGTAGATATGATATTGTTGCCATTACAGAAAATTGGTGGGATGAAACCCACAAGTGGAACATACAGCTGGAGGGATTTAAATTATTTAAAAGAAATAGACCAAGTAAAAGAGGAGGTGGAGTTGCACTATATATAAGAAATAACTACATCTCTACAGAAATAGAGCACAACAGTGATGAAAATTATCTTGAATGCATTTGACCTGACTGTAAATATTCAAGTCTTCCTGCAACCTGTTCTGTTCCAGAATATTTTATTCCTGTCTATTTTATTATCAATATGTTTGCATGTACCATAACATTAAAATTGCTATAGGATGCTCTACTAGGGATCTGTTCTTTTTAATTTTCTTCCTTAAATATTCTTTTCATTTTGTAGCCTTGCTTACCTTACATTCTTGATGTCACAAACCATGTTAGCATCAACCATTGACTTCTCTATTAGCACCTGCTATATATTTGTTTTGTATGATTACAAATATAAAATGTGTACTGTTTAATATGATCTTCTGTGTATGTAGAATAGACAAATACTGATAAGCTTTTGCTTTACCGAGAGCCCTGAATAAACAATTCTGCAGCTGAACTAATGTATTTTAGTTTTAGTTTTTCATCTAAAATACTATGTAGTGATTTGTAGTTAAGCAGCCTAAAAACTAGTCATTTTATTTTAAGCTTAAAACTATGGAGCTAGGGATTTCACGCACACGCTTTCGGCACGCGACGATGAAAAGTTTAGCCATCAATGGTATAGTGTATACCATACTATATATAGTATTTAGTATGTAGTATCTAGCGACATGAATTAACCAACTCTCATACCTAAACAGAGAGAGGGAGGGGGTAAAAGACTCATAGAAAGGCTAGCATATGTTGCAAAAATATTCAACTGTGAAGTTTAAATCAGCTGAAAGGAACTTGATAAACCCTTGATTTAAAATAGTTAAGAAGCAGATTATAATCTGTACAGCATACATATTACATGACCCATATTCATGTTTATTTATATATTAAATGTCAGAAACAGCTCTAGTTCCTATTAGTCCACAGATTTCTGAAAATAAATTTAATATAGCAAGTCCAATAAATTATTAAATATAAAGATGATAAACACAGAATTCCAAAGTAAGCAGTTTTTACATGCTTTTGAAATTCATTTTATCCTGGGAATCGTATGTGGTAGTGTTTAACCCTTTTCTTTCACAGTGCTGATTTTCATTTGAGATATGAACCCTAGAGCATTGCAGAAATGTGAGCATATAGCTAATCATGTCTCTGAACTGCTCTGCTCGTTTGCCCTGTAAAAAGCATAGATGATTGATGACTTACCAATATCAGAACTACAGAGTTGTTGCTGTGGAGTGGCTATGGCACACGTGCAAGCTTCAGTCGGATCCTGAATACTGAGGATTAGAAGGAGCAGAGGTAAAAGTAGCGAAGTACTTAGTAGAGGAGTCATGCTGCTTGAAACACACTTGGGTGACTGGCCAGCTTGAAGAAAAGATTCTTTTTATGTTCAATTCGCCCCTCCCAAATGTTCTAATGACAAGTTTCCTCTTGGAGCAAGCAGCAATTTAATTTCAGCAGATTAAACTATTTCTATTGGGCACAGAAATGCTCTGACAGCCCATTCTGAAGATATACTTATCTTAAGTAACTTTTAAGGTTCCTGACATATGAACTGTTTTTCTTTTCTTTAAGCCAAAAGCACATTATTGGTGAAACATGAGAGATTTCTTATATCAGAAGAAATGTTACTTTAATTACAAGTCATTGTCAGCAATGGTTGGGAAAGCACTTTAGAATAGGGGTGTCAAACTCAAAGCCCGTGGGCCAGATCCAGCCTTTGGGGTGCTTAAATCTGGCCCATGGGACCCACCTGGAAATATCAAAGGACCAGCCAGTGGTGTCTCTGCAAGTCAAAACTGGCCACATGTGGGGGCCCCAAAGCCTGTTTTTGGCTTCCCCTGTCTGCTGCAGCAATCTGTCGGGCAAAAACAGGCTCCACGGAGGCCTCTGGAGGCATGATCTGTTTTTGGCTGGCAGAGTGCTGAAGGCCAGGGAAGGTAAAAATGAGGCGCAGGGAGGCAGTGTGCACCCCGTCTCGCTCCCTACCTGTTTTGGCCAGCAGGGTGCTGCAGGGAGCATCCATCCCGTCTCCCCCCACTCCCTACCCCTCCCTTCCTGACAGCCCGTGGAGAACTACAATGCTGATCCAGCCCCTGAAGAAATCCAGGTTGACACCCCTGCTTTAGAATAATAATCAATTCTGGAATATTTAGCAAAACTGTGCGCATGTGGTATACTGTAAATCAGATTTTCCATTTCATACATTACCTGAGTAAACAGTGTGTTAAAACCCAATGCGTTAACACGAAGCTTATTTTTACTTCTAGTTCATGATCTTTTGCTGTCTATATATTTTTCATCACATCATTATGCTGATTATACAGACTAACATTTGTGAATGGCAAGATTTCTTTCATATGTATCATAACTGCATAATTGGTAATTACATAAATACAATAAGATCATTCAGCAAGCAGCAGTAATTTAGTTTAAGATTGTTTCTGTGTCTAAAAGAAAGAGAAGAAATCACATTTTCTCTGTACTAAACATAATACACACCTATAAAATTCATGTCATATTCTACAAATTATTATCATTTCATTCATTAAATTTAACAATAAATAAAATGGAGTAAATAAGCATATAGATTAGTAGCTCAAATATCTTAAGCCTTCCAAATTGGACTTTCATGATGTCATGGGTTTTATGTTTTGTTGATAACCTCTATAATTTTACTTTGCTAAGTCTGATTGTGTGCATTTGAATGTTTCAGGAGAAAAAGTATGGTCAGCGAGGTATGGGCAGGCCCCTAACTGTGATCTCTGGCTTAGTGCACCCACCCGCCCTTGTTCTATGCTTTCCCAAATTAACTTTTCCCCTGTCCAGGCTGCCCAGGTGAGTTCCACACCGCCCTGCTGTACTCACCAGAGTTGTATGAGTCGATTAGCTGCCTGTTTGAAGCTGCATTTCAGCCCTAAAGCAGCGCATATGAGCAAAGAGAGTGTGCATGTGCATCCAGTGTACCCCTTGTCAACAAATGTGCCCACCGCTGCCTATAGCAAGATCAGAGTGCAACTTCCTACACTGGGAGTGAAGGTTGGAGACCCCCGCAGCTTTCTTGTTTACCAAGTCAAGTCATACTGAAATCAGCACTTTCATTTTGAAAGCTTTTTAACTTTCTCCATTCTTGAAAGTAGACAAAGAGAAGCCACTAACCTGTTCCTCAATTATTCAGTGGCAGAGATTATTTCTCTGGAGAAGAGGGGCTGGTGGCCAAAATTACTGAATAGGCACTCTTCTGGAGTATAGGAAGACACAATGGGGACTATATGCATTTTCATTCATTAATTCATTCAGTTTGTATGACTGTCCATTTAGCATGAAATTCTGCTAAGTGTTGCATGCCAAATTAAAAATGGCATCAAAACAAATCAACAAAGATTAAAAATACACAATATAATATAACAGAGAAGCATGCCTCCCGGATGCCTTTAGAGGACATTGTGAGAACTTTGTAGGTGTCAGTCAGCACTTGAATTCTACCCAGAAGGGCACTGGAGCCATAGTAGCTCACAAAAAAAGGGGTGTTGCAGAATCATATCAACAGATTCATGGTGCTGCATTCTGGACCAGCTGTGATTACTGATTGGTCTTCAAAGGCAACCCTGCTATATGTTTCATTAGTCTAACTGGTTGGTGACCAAAGTATTAATGTTTGTAAACAGAGCATCCCAATCGAAAAAAAATGGGTGCAATTTATTTATTTTATTTTATTTATTTATTTATTTTTATTTGTCAGTTGCTTACAAGATAATAGGTATAAGTAAAAACATAGTTATGAATACATGGATACATATAAGAAAAATGAAAAATGAAAGAAACAATAGGACAGGGACGGTAGGCACATTGGTGCGCTTATGCACGCCCCCTACAGACCTCTTAGGAAAGGGGTGAGGTCAATAGTAGACAGTCTAAGGTTAAAGTTTTTGGGGTTTGGGAAAAAAACCACAGAGTCAGGTAGAGTATTCCAGACATTGACCACTCTGTTGCTGAAGTCATATTTCCTGCAATCAAGTTTGGTGCGGTTTACCTTGAGTTTGTATCTATTGTTTGCTCTTGTATTGTTATGGTTGAAGTTGAAGTATTCGTTGACCTGTAGCACATTGCAATGTATGATTTTATATACTATACTTAGATCAGACCGAAGGCGGCGTAGTTCTAGGTTTTCTAGGTCTAGAATTTTGAGTCTGGTGGCATAAGGTATTCTGCAACGAGTAGAGGAGTGGAGAACTCTTCTTGTGAAATATTTCTGGACTTTCTCAACTGTGTTAATATCAGATACGTAATGTGGGTTCCAGACTGATGAGCTGTATTTGAGTATTGGTCTAGCAAATGTTTTGTATGCTCTAGTTATTAGTGTAATATTACCAAAGAAAAAGATACATAAGATTAGGTTAACAACTCTTAACGCCTTTTTGGCTATGTAGTTACAGTGGGCTCTAGCACTTAGATCATTAGAGATGAGTACTCCAAGATCCTTGACAGAGTTTGGATCATCAACAAGGTCTTGACTATTCAGCCTGTATTTTATTTTCTGATTTTTTTGCCAATATGTAGGACAGAGCATTTATTTGTTGAGATTTGAAGTTGCCATTTGTTTGACCATTCTGATACATACTCAAGGTCTTTTTGAAGGGTAGCAGTATTGTCTGTGGTGTTGAATAGCTTTACATCATCAGCGAAGAGAACACAGTTGCTCTTGATATGATCACAGAGGTCATTTATGTAGAGTATGAAGAGAGTTGGTCCTAGAACACTGTCTTGGGGGACACTACTGTAGACAGGTACAGAATTTGATAGGACGCTCCCAATTTTTGAAAATTTGTTGTCTGTTTGACAGGAATGCTTCTATCCAGTTATGCAGGTGTCCAGAGATACTGTAAGATTTTAGTTTTAGGAGTAGTTTGTGGTGTACCACTGAATCAAAGGCTTTACAGAAGTCTATGTAGATTGCGTCTATTGCTTTGCCCTGATCAAGTTGTGTAGTCCTTATGTTTTTGCAGTGTAAGAGTTGCAGATTACATGATAGTTTTTTCCTAAAACCAAATTGTTCATTAGAGAGTAGGTTGTTTGTTTCTAAGTGGAGGATGATGGATTGGTTAATAATTGATTCCATGACTTTACAGGTGATGCAGCATAAAGAGATTGGTCTGTAATTTTCAACTAGGCTGGGGTCTCCCTTTTTGAAGATGGGGATGAGCGTGGCTTGTGACCATAGTTTTGGCAAGGAGCTGGTCCTGAAAGATTTTTCAAAGATTATGCTTAGAGGTTCGGCTATGGCAGTGGATAGCTTTTTTAAGAAGTAGGCACATATTCCGTCCGGTCCAATAGATAGAGATGGTTTTAGATTGCATAGTGCTTTTTCAACATTGTCTTCTGTAAAATCGATATGTATTAGATCATTGTAGTTGTCTGTGGTTCGACTAGGAAATACTGGGCATGATCCATTGCTGTTTACAAATACTGAGCCAAAGAATGTGTTAAAGAGGTTGGCTTTAATAGTGTCATCATTGCAGTCTTTACCATTAGGTCCTTTCAGGGGTGGGATGGACCTTGAGTCTTTTAGTTTGTTGTTTACAAAATTGTAGAAAGCACGGGTGGAATTGCTGCATAGAACATTTTCTTCTTTTTTAATGTGATAATTGGTGCATTCAGTTTTTATCTGGTGGCATAAATTTTTGTATCGGCTTTTGAAGTTGGCAACGTGACCAGATTTGTTTTTCTGCCAAAGTGATTTCTTTTTGGATTGAAGCTTCCTTATTGTTATGGGTAATTTGTTTTTTCTGGTTTGGGGAGTTGTTATTGGTACATATAGTTTGATGACTCTTTTGACTTCAAGTAAAAATATGCTGTAATGGTCTTCTACAGTATTGCATCCAGTGAATAGAAATTGCCAATCAAGGGATGTGAGATCTTTGTTTATAAGATCATAGTTGCCTTTTTTGAAGTTATAATTGGGGATTCCGTCATTGTGATGATTTTTGTGTGGACGTATGTTGAGACAAAAGTCAAACATGTTGTGGTCACTGTTGGAACAGGGTTCTTTAATTTGTATTCCGTAAACTGAATTCAAACTATTGCAGAAGATGAGATGGAGGCAGTTGCTAAGTCTCGTGTTGTTGTTGTTCTAGTCCCAGATTTGTTACTGCATTGTAGAAGGTTGCGTGTGTGGGTTCTGTTGTACATTCGTTAAGGGTCCAGTTAATATGAGGTAGATTGAAGTCATCAAGAAAGATAAAAGCGTGTGGGCAGGATGCTGCCCATGTTAGTAGTGTATTTAGATTGCTTGCATGTTCAATGTCATAATCAGGGGCTCTGTAACACAGTAAGAACCGAAGTGTGATATTTAAGGACAGTTCACAGACGATGGTCTCAGGAATAGCAAGCTCCTGGGTAACTTGGATGTTTTTTAGATGTAGGGACTTTTTACAGAAGATAGCAACATCACCTCCTCTATGGATTTCACGATTTGATAGGTAAACATGATAATCTATTACTGTGGTAATGGAGTCAGGAAGAGATGCATTGAGCCATGTTTCACAGACAAATATAATGTCGAATTTAGCTGTATTTAGTAAGAGGAGAAATTCAGGTATTTTATTTACAAGTCTTCCTGGATTGAGTAGCTTGCATTTAAGGCCAGTTGTGGTTGGAATAGAGGTAGTTAGGGGGGGGTGTGCCTAGTTTTGAATGATTTTGGATTGGATAGGGTGGGGTTAGATGCGGAGTTGTGGGTTGTGTGACTTTCTTTTGATGCAGTCAGCATGGTAGTCAATGTATAGGTCCTTTTCTCCATTGTCTAGATGGTTTTTGAGTTCTGTGCAGAGTTCACGGGAGCGGATTATTTGCAGTATGAATAAGTCTGGTCTTGAGCGAAATTTTTTTGTGGTTGGGATTGGTTTTTACAATGATATTTATTGTATGAATGAATATGCATTTGCTGGACTCATTTTTGCATACAACTGTACAAAATCTTGGGGCCACAGAGCCATCATTGTATTTGAACTCAGGGCCATCTCTGGTTATTTCAATGATATCTTCAGGAGAGATGTTTGTTGTATTTGAGTTGCTTATGATATCACGAACTTTGGTGATGTCCCAAATAAGATGGCATTTGGACAAATGAACAAATGAAGCTCCCCCACCCCCCAACAATTGCCAAAATGCTTGTTCGGCAAGGGAGGGGCGGCTGCCCTGGGCGATGCAGGCAGAGTAGCCTCATGCTTCCTGGTCACCCCCTCCCCGCGCCTCCCAGCAAGCGATCCCCAGAAGCTGCCGGAGAATCAGGCAGGCGATGAGATGTGGGCTGGCAGGGAGCTGAGTGGTGATAGCTCTGGCCTTTCCCTCTGCCACCAGCTGCAGGCAGTCAGGAAAGCCAAACCGCTCCCTAGCCCAGAGCTGCTGGCAGTGGGGGCACGAGCATACACCTCACTTGAAGTTATCAGGGAGGGAGGAAGTCTTTGGAAGTCTCAAAGGGGCAGCCCCTGTGTTGGACCCGGAAGCCTTACCTGCTGGTTTTTCCAGGCAATGCGGGACAGGAGACTGGCCAGGAAGAACCCTCGTAAGGAGCGATTCTTGAAAGTGTGTGTGTGCGTGTTTGTTTCAGGTGGGTCTCCTCTCTTAGCTTTTGAAGGAGAGAGGGAAGGAGGAAGGGAAGGGATAGAAAGAGAGAGAGAAGGAAAGAGAGAGAGAAAGAAAGAGGGGGGAAAGAGAGAGAGGGAAAGAGAGAAAAAAAGAGAGAGAGAAGGAAGAGACAAGAAAGAAAAGAAAGAAAAGGGAAAGAAAGAAAAGGGGAGAAAGAAAAAGGGATAGACAAAGAAATATGGGATGGAAGGAAGGGAGAGAAAGAAAGAAAGAGAGCAGGAGGGAGGGAGAAGAAAGTAAATGAGATATATGGATGAATGGATGGATAGATACATGGAAGGAGGGAGGAAGGGAGAGAGAGAAAAAAGGAGAGAAAGGAAGGACACAAACACTGGCTTCAGAAGACTCTTTGAAATATCACAGGAATCTAGGGCTGGAAGGGATCTCGGAGGTCATCTTCTAGTTCAAGGGTCTTCAAACTTGGCAAGTTTAAGACTTGTGGACATCAACTCCCAGAATTCCTGAGCTAACATGACTGGAGGAGGAATTCTGGGAGTTGAAGTCCACAAGTCTTAAAGCTGTCAAGTTTGAAGACCCCTGTTCTAGTCCAGACCCCTGCTCCAGGAGCAGATCCTTACAGAATCATAGAATAGCAGAGTTGGAAGTGACCTTGGAGATCCCTGCTCCAGCAGGAGACCTTATATCATCTGGAATCTGGATTATTTTGGTGCTTCTAACAGAGAGGAAAATTGGCAGAAGAGTTTACTAGGACAAGGCTGCCATGCAAAGGAAGGCAGATCGTCCTTCACTTATGACTACAATTGAGCCCAAAATTTTGGTTGAAAAAGCAAGAGTGTTGTTAAGTGAGTTTCACCACATTTTACTCAACCCATGATATCTCCTGGGTCTAACGCTCATGTGCAGGCTAGGGAAGTAAATCTGAAGGTGTGTGCAATGTTCTAATGTACAGAAGTTATAGTTAAATATGTGGCAGAAAGTGGACTAAGGGTGTGTTTTTCCAAACGCAGTGAGGTTGAATGTATATGTGGTTGTGTGTGTGTGTGTGCGTGTGTGTGTGTACATACAAACAGTATATATAGTAGATAATGTATCTTTTTGTGTGCCTATACACACACTATACTATGTAATATGTATGTACACATATGGCATATATACATAAGATACATTGGATGTTCAGTAGTAAATAAATAGAGAGGGAAATTGTATCTCTGAGGCAAGGAGAGGCCAGGCAAAGCACCCCTTGACGTCAGTGATGTCAAATTGGCCATGCCCACCCAGACACATGACCACCAAGCCATGCCCACCAAATAACCCATGCCTACAGAACCGGTAGTAAAAAAAATTGAATCTGACCACTGGGCAAAACCTCAGCATGTTTCACTTAGCAACATAAATTTTGGGCTCAGTTGTGGTTGTAAGTCAAGGATTACCTGTACCATACTATACCATTATTTATTATAACATATATTAAACATTATCCCACGTCACAGGATTCTTCAGCATTCAGGCAAGCCCTTTCAATTGGAACAAATTTCTATATGCAAAGATTCAGATTGCCAATGCCTTGAGAAGAATCCCCTTTACAGTAAGGAAGAAAGTGGGAAGTTAACCTTTCACAACAATTATTACAACTTGAAAGTTTCTTTATTAACTCATTCACTTGCCAAGAGAGGGAAACAAATCATCTTTTTAGTCCTCCAGCTGGTGATAACAATGATTGCCTCTACTCTGTTATCATATCTGTGGTTTATTAGTCAGTTGATTTCCAATGTTCTTTCTGATGTTTCTATTGCAATGATGCAAATTCTTACAGCTGACGTGTAAATGATGAAACATCTTTTGAAAAAAAAATAAGTTCATGTTGTTCCTGCCAGCCTTTGTTGCCTTGCCTAAGCCCATTCATTGATGGCTAGACACATCCTAGCATTATAACCCCAACAAAATCTTTAGTTCAAGTTCAAACCTTTATTGTCAATAACGTGTGCAATGAAATTGAATGTGCTTCCCTTGGTGCAGCCCACCTAAGACACACAGAATACAACTCAATAAATCAATGAACAAAAAAAATCCCTTCCTTTATGCAGGAAGCACCTAGGTGAGGCATTTGAAATTTGGACTGTTTCAATTCTTTTTTTAAAAAATGATCAATTTTCATTTTGAAAAATGTTGGTCTAAGTATGAAACAACCTCTTCTGATTGTTCCTGGAAGAGTTTTGAAGTCTTAGAACTTTCCACTTTCTGAAAAAACCAATTGAAAAGAGCATTTTGAATTTTAGTTTGAAATATTCCATTTTGAAATATTTTGAGTTTGAGATTTTGGCACAACCATAAGAGATATGCTTCACTGTAAACTGGAGAATCAAGTATATTTATTCTCAGATCAGAAGTTTTACAGTGTAGGAAGAAGAATCATGAATGGATTAGGAATTATTAATGAATTGTGCAACAATTAAATTCTCTCGAAAAGTGGTTAGCAAGGGAAATGTGAACTAAGCGTCCTATGAAATGCTCCATTTGCTGCTAGTGAAGTAGGGCAAATTTCCTTGGCTCCCAGTTCTTTCATCCTCTGAAGACCACTGTTTTGTTTTGTCGGTGCCCCAGAGTGATGCAAGGGTATTGTTTGCTGTTGCGTAAACACCTGTGCGAAGAGAGCGAGGGCAGGTTGCGGAGAAGGGGTTGGCGGGCCAAGAAGAAAGGGGGGGGGGCGGGTTGGGGCGGCGGCCCGGCGGGGGCCCCCGGGGGGGGAGGTGGTTGACGCGTGAGGGTGGTGTGGGGGGGTGGGGGGTGGGTTGGGGCCTCCCGGGGTGGTGGGGGTTCAGGGCACGAGGCTTGTGGTGTTGTTGGCGGTGGGGGTTTTGGCCCGCGCGAGGCTCTTTGAGCGTGGTCTCACGTGGGGGGTTGGCGTGCAAAGATGGGCCGCAACAGTTCTGTGAGGGGGGTTGGGTGGGCTGTGGTTGCTTTGTCAGGTTTTTGCGTGGTTTTTTTTCAATTGGTTTTCTTTCTTTACCAGGTGCTTTGGGTTGAGTTTGTTGTTTGTGGTGATATGAAACGCAGCTGGGTTTTTTTCCTTGTTTACTTCACCCAACATCTACATAAAAGCAACTTTATTGTATGACAATTATAGAATATCCATTTGTAAATAGCTTCAGTAGATAGTGTATAATTTCTTGTCCAATTATTAGTCCCCGTTCCTTTTTTAAGGAGTCCGTTGGAGTTGGGCAGCCAATACATTTAAATAAATACATACTAATAAAGGAGAATATTTGTACCTCATGGTTGAAATGAGAGGTCCTTGGTGCTCCGAGAACTCAGAGTAAATAAATAAAAGTTAAATTATAGAAAACAATCACAATTCAATGAATTAAATAATCAAACACTTAGTAGAATTGACTTTTATGAATAATGAAGTTCTTTTTAAATGACAGTGACTATGTAGTTTACTACAAAAAGATAAAAATATTTAAATGGGACCTGACTCTAAATATTCAAGTCTTCCTGCAACTTGATCTGTTCCAGAATATTTTTTTTCCTGTCTATTTTATTATGAATAGGTTTGCATCAGTGGTGGGATTCAATTTTTGTTACTACCAGTTCTGTAGGCATGGTTTGGTGGGCATGGAAGAGGAAGGATACTGTAAAATCTCCAGTCAGAGGTGGTATTTACCAGTTCTCCGAACTACTCAAAATTTCCGCTACCCTGCTGAATACCACCTCTGGTTTGCATGTACCATAACATTAAAATCGCTATAGGATGCTCTGCTAGGGATCTGGTTTTTTAAATATTCTCCCTTAAATATTGTTTCCATTTTGTAGCCTTGCTTACTTACATTCTTGATGTCCCAAATCATGTTAGCATAAACCATTGACTTCACTATTAGTACCTGCTATACAGTGGTGGGATTCAAATTTTTTTACTACCGGTTCCGTGGACGTGGCTTGGTGGGCATGGCAGGGGAAGTATACTGTAAAATCTCCAGTTAGAGGTGGTATTTGTCGGTTCTCCGAGCTACTCAAACTTTCCGCTACCGGTTCTCCAGAACTGATCAGAACCTGCTGAATACCACCTTTGCTGCTATATATTTGTTTTGTATGATTACAAATATCAAACATATGTACTGTTTCATATGATCTTCTGTGTGTGTAGAATAGACAAATACTGATAAGTTTTGCTTCTCACAAGTGCTCAACAGATTAAAAACTGAGAGCCCTGAACAAACAATTCTGCAGCTGAAATAATGTATTTTAATTTTAGTTTTTCACCTAAAACACTATATAGTGATTTGTAATTAAGCAGCCTAAAAACTAGTCATTTCATTTTGTTTTATCATTAAACTAAGTTATTTTTCTCTGATATTTTATACTGCTTGTCTAGGTAATTTTCTTGATGAATTTGGACAGGTTAGAGCTTGTCATGGTTACAAATATTTTATCAACACAGAAAATCATTAGGCAGAAGATGCCTCTTCCATACAAATGCTAGTTTTGTGACATTTCAGAAACTAATGTTTCACAATTGCTCTTCAAGTCTGAATAGAAGTTATATCTTGAACTGATAAAATGACAAAATATCACATATTGTGATAATTTTGGATTATTTTTAATATATTCATAATAGTTAACTTTATACAGATTATATACTTGGCAGGGGAGAGAGAAAGAGGTTGTCCATAAATAGGATAGTATATAACATACTGTATATAGTATTTAGCAGGGGTGGGATTCTACCAGTTCGCACCTATTCACTGGAACAGGTTGTTAACATTCTAAGCAGTTTGGAGAACCGGTTGTTAGAAGAAATTACTGGCCTAATCCTGAAAGGAAAGCAGGAAGGAAGCAACATGTGTTGCTTACAGAAACTGCCTCTCCATTAACCCTTATTACATTCTTGGCAGGACTAGACTTCCTATCTCAGGAACGTCTCTGGAGTTCTTTTCCCCTCCTTGGCTGGTACTTTGCTTGTGTGGAGTGACCATTCAAAGTTACAATGGCACTGAAAAAAGTGACTTATGACCATTTTCACACTTATGACTGTTGCAGCATCCCCACAGTCATGAGAGGCCAGGCGAGGAGATGCGTGTCTCGATATGAGTGATATTGAGTTGGCCACGCCCAGCCAATAACATGACCACCAAGCCACGCCCACCAACTTAGCCACACCCACAGAACCGGTTGTTAAAAAATTTGAATCCCAGCCCTAGTATTTAGAATACAGTATATAGTGACATGAATTAACCAACTCCCATACCTAAACAGAGAGAGGGAGGGGGGAAAAACCTCATAGAAAGTCTAGCATATATTGCAAAAATATTCAACTGTGAAGTTTAAATCAGCTGAAAGGAACTTGATAAACCCTTGATTTAAAATAGTTAAGAAGCAGATTATAATATGTACAGCATACATATTACATGACCTCTATTCATGTTTATTTATATATTAAATGTTAGTAATATTCAGAAAAAGCTCTAGTGTCTATCATTCCACAGATTTCTGAAAATAAATTGAATATAGCAAGTCCAATAAATTATTAAATATAAAGATGATAAACAGAGAATTCCAAACTTTTACACGCTTTTGAAATTCATTTTATCCTGGGAATCATGTGTAGTAGTGTTTAACCCTTTTCTTTTACAGTGTTGATTTTCATTGTGAGATATGAACCCTAGAACATTGCAGAAATGTGAGCATAATCATGTCTCTAAACTGCTCTGCTAGTTTGTCCTGTAAAGAGCATAGACGATTCATGACTCACCAATATCAGAACTACAGATTTCTTGCTGTGGATGGGCCGGGCGACAGCTGCAAGCGTCAGTCGGATCCTGAATACTGAGGGTTAGAAGGAGCAGTGGTGAAAGTAGAAAAGCATTGTGTAGAGGAGTCATGCTGCTTGAAACACATCTGGATGACTGGCCAGCTTGAAGGAAAGGTTCTTTTGCTGTTCAATTCCCCCCCCAAAAATTTTTTTTCTAATGACAATCTAGTTTCCTCTTGGAGCAAGCAGCAATTTAATTTCAGCAGATTAAACTATTTATGGAATCAGCTCCCGTTTCAGAGGGAGAAAGCATTCATTTGTAACAGATATATATGTGTGTGTGTATGTACACAAACACACACACACAAACACACACACTATGGTCAGTTTGGAACATTTGTTTTTCATGATGTCATGGGTTTTCTGTTTAGTTGATAACCCTGAGCAAGGAACTCTATAATTTTACATCACTAAGTCTGATTGTGTGCATTTGAATGTTTCAGGGAAAAAAGTATGGTATAATATATTTCTCCTTAAAAAAAGTAAATTGGATTCTGTTTATCTCATCAGAGGATTGGTAGAAATAAATCCCTTTATCATGCATTCTATCAGACATGGACAGAAAACAGCATTATTGGAATCATTTCAACTTTTACCTTTTTTGACTTTTCAATTGCCAGAAAAATAACACAAGGTGTGAGAACTTTAATCACATCAGAGTTAAATGTGCCAGAGTAGATGCCTTTGGAAGAGAAGTGATAACAGAGAGAAAAACCATTACTCAAAGCAGTTAGCACTTACCTATAGCCAATGGTGGGCGGCTGGAGGGTCGGTGAGGTATGGGCAAGTCCCTAGCTGTGATCTCTGGCTTGGCCCACCCACTCGCCCTTGTTCTATGCTTTCTCAAAGTAACTAACTTTTTCCCCACCCAGGCTGCCCAGGTGAATTCCCCACCACCCTGCTGTACTCACCAGAGCTGCCAGAGTCGATTAGCTGCCTGTTTGAAGCTGCATTTCAGCCCCAAAGCGGTGCATGCGAGCAAACCAAATGTGCATGCGCAACCAGTGCTCCCCTTGTTAACAAAAGGGCAGCCCGCCTCTGCCTATAGCAAGATCAGAGTGCAACTACCTGCACTGGGAGTGAAGGTTGGAGACCCCTGCAGCTTTCTTCTTTACCAAGTCATACTGAAATCAGCACTCTCATTTTGAAAGCTTTTTAACTTTCTCCATTCTTGAAAGTAGACAAAGAGAAGCCACTAACCTGTTCCTCAATAATTCGGTGGCAGAGATTATTTCTCTGGAGAAGAGGGGCTGGTGGCCAAAATTACTGAATAGGCACTCTTCTGGAGTATAGGAAGACACAATGGGGACTATATGCATTTTCATTCATTAATTCATTCAGTTTGTATGACTGTCCATTTAGCATGAAATTCTGCTAAGTGTTGCATGCCAAATTAAAAATGGCATCAAAACAAATCAACAAAGATTAAAAATACACAATATAATATAACAGAGAAGCATGCCTCCCGGATGCCTTTAGAGGACATTGTTTAATACCCACAAATAGTGGGGCCGTGTGCTGTGAGAACTTTGTAGGTGCCAGTCAGCACTTGAATTCTACCCAGAGGGCCACTAGAGCCAGAGCAGCTCACAAAAAAAGGGGTGTTGCAGAATCATATCAACATATTCATGGTGCTGCATTCTGGACCAGCTGTGCTTACTGAGTGGTCTTCAAAGGCAACCCTGCTATATGTTTCATTAGTCTAACTGGTTGGTGACCAAAGTATTAATGTTTGTAAACAGAGCATCCCAATCTTTAAAAAATGGGTGCAATTTATTTATTTTATTTTATTTATTTATTTATTTTTATTTGTCAGTTGCTTACAAGATAATAGGTATAAGTAAAAACATAGTTATGAATACATGGATACATATAAGAAAAATAAAAAATAAAAGAAACAATAGGACAGGGACGGTAGGCACATTGGTGCGCTTATGCACATATACATACATGCATGCATTCACACACACACACACACACACACACATATATATACATGCATATATACTTGTTTTCTGAGGTTCTCGCGGGTATTTGTATGTGGATCTTTGGTTATTCGGGTTTTTTCCCACACAGAGCTGAAGACAGAAGCCTGAAGAAGATGAATGAGACTTCATCGAAACGTTGCCTAGATACTTCCAATCTTACGCGGGGAAAAACCCGAATAACCAAAGATCCACATGCATATATACATATATACATATATAATATATATACATATATAATATACAGTATTATGTATATTATTATAATATAATAAAAAAATAGTAAAAATTGATGCAAAAACCCTTCTAGCCACAGCGGCCGTCTGCTTTTCAACAAGGAACTGAGAATTTAGAAAACTCCCAAGCTTTGTACCTCTTATTGCTATCCCATCCAGAAGTCGAGATGGGAGGTTTTCAGATACAGGTGATCCTAAAACCTATGGCTACTTGATCTTGCTACAATCTTTGTAGTTCCTAAGTCTGTTCTTCACTCCCCAGAACTCCACAACCTCCAAATGCTATTTCAAAAAAACCCTCTTGTTTATTCCAGGTTGGTTTTATCCATCAGGACTAGTTTATAATCCTGGGATTTCCTGGTAGTCTCCTTTCAAAATTCAAACAAGTTTCTGTCCAGCTTTTCAAGGTGACTAGATGGAATGGGACAGGTACAGCCAACTCGACACAACCAACTTGCTACAGGACAACTTGCCATGGCCAACTCACTGTGGGAGAACTCACTGCAGGACAATTCAACAATGCAATTTAAATATTTAAAATAATTTTAAAATATTTTAATTTTTATCATTCACATTTCATTTATTCCCACAGGAGGCATCTTTTATTTAAGGATTCTATTCCACCATTTCTTCCATATTCCTGTAACTCTTTTCCCATGAGAAGTTGTGCTGTGGCAAATTGGCTGCGCAGAGTTGTCTTAGACTCCATCTCATTTGCTCACCAAATATACCTACATTTCTTTCATGACTGCATTTTAGAGTAATGTGGGTGAATCATTTGTCTGAAAATCCATAGTTATATCCATAGCAGAATGGATTCTTCCTTCCCCTATAAATTATCAATCTCTTTTGAAGGATTATGAGAGTAGGAGTTTAAAATTTGTAGAGGATGAACTGGGGGAAGAATCAGAGGACATGACAGAAAAGAAATGGAGGCCATTTCTGATTGCAGTAGATGACTGATGACATAGAAAATGGCTATGGGAAAAGATGAATGTTTAGATATTAAATGTGAAATCCCAGTCTTGCACATAAAAAGGGCAGGGCTTTGTGGGGTGGGGGCTTGAAAGACCACCAAAGATTCGATATTGATCCAAGCAAAACAGTTTTATTGTAGCATTTCTGCAGAAACGGGTTCCTACCCTGGTAGATGGGAGGAACCCAGAGCAAAATTTGCATTCTATTTTATACCCTAACCTACCGCCCCATCCTATGATGGCTTGGTTTACAATCTACCTATTGAATTTCAGTATACAATTCGTCACCTAATATAGCACATCAGGAAGTTAGATGCTTCCCAACACGTACACACTTTCCCAGAGCACAACGTGTGATTGTTCAACGTTTCAACTCTCCCTTGTGCAGTAGAAAAGTATCAACTTGCAGTTTGAGGTTTGAGTCACAGTTACACAATACACAATGGATTTTATTCATGTTTTCCTCTTACAATTCCCCCCTTTTCTTCTTACACTCTTGACTCAAACTCAAGCAACAGATCCCCAGCCTCTTTCAGAGCCATCTCCTTCTGGAACATCATCAGAGGTTCTTCCTCCTGCTTTCCAAATCTTGAACCTACAGTTTTCCCCAATCTTCCACACATTGCTATTACACCAGGGAGACACTGAACACAACAACACAACATCACACAGCATATAGTAATTAATATAGTTCCCATGATTGTAGATCTCAACCAAGCAGTGCTGGGAAGCCAAGACCATAATGCCCCCCACAGATCTGGCAATGAGGAATCACCTCCTTGTAATAATGGATTCGTACGAATGCGTTCCTCCATCATTTGCACTGTTTTTGTAATATTGGGTTGGAAATCATGGATATATACACAGCAATGCGAAGAATCAAAGCACACACACCCCCTTTTGCAGCTAATACAATGTCTAATGCATATCTATTTTGCAAAGCCACTTTTCTAACTTCAGAAAGTTTCGTGTTGAGCATTTTGATTGTCTTTATAGTATCATTAAACATGGCTACTGTAAAGTTATTCAGGATATGTAAATCTCTATAATTCATGGCTACTCCCAACGGTGCCAGCACTCTCTGTGCTATCTGTGTTTTTAACCTTTCCCCCAGCGTTAGTCCTGAACTGATTTCTCTTTTGTTCCGAATCCGTCCCTGGGGTAAGGTATTCAATTTATATATTAATGGTATCATGTATTCCATGAGACAAATCCCACTCCAATATGGTGGCATTTCTCTATACGCATGTTTCCCACACAACACCCACCTAAAATTTTTCATGGCGTACGTTTGATTCGAAGTCCGAGTCCAATTGATTATATCTTCAAAATACATAGATATCTGGTATTGGTCCTGATTAAAATAACTCAATTTCTGATAAGTGTTAGAATAACTATGGTTACTACAAGATGAAGGCATTTCAAAAGTTTTGTTGCATTTTTCCCAATCACCCAAATCCACTCCTTTGGATACATTTCTCCTGAAACACGCATATGCTTTTTCTCTCAAATGGACAAATACCTTCCTGGTTATGTTTCTTTTCATAGGAGCCTTCTCAATTTTATTTCCCGTTGGTTTCAAGTCCTGTTGACTTAGTGGGATTGCGTGCAATGTTAAACCCTCCCCTGTCTCCCCTGGCATGTGCATGCACATCCAGCAGTTAGTTATGTTCAATGCTTGTGATACCTTCTTCAAATCCTTTATATATGTATTGTCATCCCATAAATCTGTCCCCAAGTCTCCAACTGGTCCAATATATTGAGTCTGTCCTCCTGATGCAATCATCAGTACTATCGTCAAGGTGGTTAGCTCAGTCCAGGGTCCAATCTTCTTCATCTTTTTAAGGTGAGCTTCAGCGGCTGACCGTCCACTGGAACTGCCCTCCATGTAGAATTTGGATCTGGTGCCTTCTTGACTCTGCTGTAATGCGTCCAGCCTCCTTCTCGAGTGCGAACTGCAGATTCAGTTGTCAACAGCACCTGGTACGGGCTTTCCCAGCTAGGTTGCAGCTTCTCACTTCTCCAAGTCTTTACTAGGATCCAATCTCCAACTTCATAGGGGTGTTGGCTTCCCGCAAGTGGTGGTCATTGGGCCAACAATCCCTGTTTATGAAGAGAAAACAAAGACCTGGACAGTGTCTGCAAATATTTTCTCAGAAACAAATCTTTAAATTCAGGTATAGGATTTCCCAGTCTGGCCAGGTAGGGTCGCCCCATTAACATTTCAAAAGGAGAGATCCCTGTGTCTTTCCTTGGGCATGTTCTAATTTTAAGGAGTGCCAGGGGCAGATTCTTTGTCCAAGGCAATCCATTTTCCAATTGGAGCTTGGTCAGGTGTTTCTTCAACTCGCCATTAGTTCTCTCCATCCGGCCACTGGACTCCGGATGCCAAGGGGTGTGCAAATCCCATTTCACCCCAATCGCAGCCATCACTGACTGCAAAACCTTTTGTGTAAAGTGTGTTCCTCTATCCGAATCAATTGCTTCCATCATGCCATATCTGGGGATAATTTGTTCTAACAGGATCTTGGTTACCGTGGAGGCTGTTGCCCTTCTGGTGGGATATGCCTCTACCCATCCTGTTAATTGATCTTTAACCACCAATAAGTACTTCCATCCCCCCTTTTCTGGGAGCTCTGTGAAATCGATCTGAGTCCTTTGAAACGGCCAACTAACCAAAGGCCTTCCCCCCATTTCTTTCTTCCTTGCTGCCTTTTTGTTTACCTTAAGGCAGATCAAGCACTTCCAGCAAATGCTCTGAGCTAATGTCCACATTTTGGGGCTCCAGAAATGTGGTTTTACAGCCATCACCAATGCCTCTGTTCCCCAGTGTCCCCCTTCGTGTACTTTTTCTAGAATTCCCCTCATTACATCCCTGGGGACGACTTTCACCCCTTCTGATGTTTTCCACCCATCCTCTGTTAGTATGCACCCTTCTCCTTCCAACTCGTCTTTCTCTTTCCCCTGTGGCTTCCAATTCTCATCCTCTTCTACTTCCAACAAGGGAATTGATACCACCTCCCCTGCCGCTTCTTTTGCCCATTTGTCTGCCCACCTGTTTCCAACTACCTCTGGGGTGTTCCCTTTCTGATGAGCATTCACGTGTACTATTGACACTTGATTTGGCAGTTGCAGGGCCTCCAGAACCTGTTCCACAAGCTGTAATTGTTCAACTTGTTTCCCATCAGCCTTGATAAAACCCCTCTCCTGCCAGATCTTACCAAAGGTATGGACCACACCCCAGGCATATTTGGAATCAGTCCAAATTGTCACATCAATTCCTTCAGCCAATTCCAAGGCTCTCTTCAAAGCAAACAACTCGCACTTTTGTGCAGACCATGAAGAAGGAAGGGAGCCTTTTTCTATGACCTCCCCTTCTCCTGTCACGACTGCAAATCCTGACTTCCTTTTTCCTTCCTCAACCCTACTTGATCCATCCACAAACCATCTCTCCCCATCTTTCAAAGGAGCCTCTTCCAGATCCTCTCTCACCCTTGTCATCAAATCTACTTGCAACAAACAATCATGGTCTTCAGCCTCCCATTCCTGCCTTCTTCCTTCTAAAAATTCGGCTGGGTTCAGATTCCTATCTGTCCCAATCACTACATCAGGACTGGTTCTCAAAATGGTCTCATATTTGAGAATCCGTCCTTCTGTCATCCAAGTTGTTGCCAACTGACTTAGCACAGAAGTAACCTGATGAGGAGAATGCACCACCAGGGCCCCTCCAAAGGTTAATTTCTTGCTCTCTACTACCAACATAGCTGTAGCCGCCACAGCCTGCACACAGATTGGCCACCCCCTTACTACCGGCTCCAGAGTTTTGCTCAGAAAGGCGATGGGCTGGTACTGCCCCCCCCTCTTCTGTGCCAACACTCCTAGTGCCGTTCCCTGGGCTGCTGACACATACAGATGAAATGGGAGCTTCAAATTGGGCAAGGCCAAAACCGGTGCGGATGACAGTGCCTTCTTTAAATCCTCCCACTTCTCATCATCTCCCTTTAACCATTCTATACTCTCTCCTTTCCCTACCAACTTCCTGTGCAGGAATTGGGCTAACACAGTGTATTGGTCTACCCAGACTCTGCAATACCCCAGCAATCCAAGGGCTTTCCTGACTTCCGTCTTATTTCTGGGAGGAGCCAAGCTCATGATCCCTTTCACCCTCTCAGGATCCAGGGACCTCACCCCCTGCTGAATATAATGCCCCAAATATTTCACCTTCCTTTCCACAAATTGGATCTTTTCCCTTGAAACTGTCAATCCTTGCTCCTTCAGCCAATTTAACAAAGCCACAGATGCTGCTCTGACCTCTCTCTCTTTCTCCCCAGTCAGCAACAAATCATCCGCATACTGAATCAACGTGATCCCTTTCCCTTTTTCAAAAGACACTAACTTCTCTTCCAAAGCCTGTCCAAACAACAAAGGGCTCTCAGTATATCCCTGGGGAAGTACTGTCCACCTTAGTTGCTGTTTCCTTCCACTCTCAGGATTATCCCATTCAAATGCAAACAGGTCTCTACTTCTTTCCTCAAGGGGGCACGCCCAGAAAGCATCCTTCAGATCTACCACAGTAAACCATTTGTCTTTACGAGGGATTCGTCCCAAGATAGTATAGGGGTCGGGAACCACCGGGAATCTGGGAACCACTATTCTATTGATCCTCCTCAAGTCCAAAACCAATCTATGTTTCCCATCCTTCTTCAATACAGCAAGCATTGGAGAATTAAAAGGTGACATAGTAGGCTCCACATGCCCTGTTTCAACAATTTATCAATCACAGGCTTCAACCCCTCTCTCCCCCTTCTACTCATTGGATATTGTGATGTCCAAAGCTTTGTCACCCCAGGCTGCACTTGAATCTTGATTGACTGAATGTTCATTCGCCCTACCTTCTCTTCTCCTGCCCAAACCTCATCCGAGATTGCCCTCTCATCTTCCACAGTCATCTTACACATCCTTACTCCCTTCCCGGTATCTCACAGCTGGATACCAAACGCAGGCAGCAGATCTCTTCCTAGCAAATTCACTCCAGAATCAGGAATATACAACACTTCAGCCTCAGTCACCACTTCATTCATTTCCAGTCTGATTTGTTCAAACACCCTCACATCCTGTGATTTTCCACTTACCCCCACTACTTTTATCACTTTCCTTGATCTATGTGCACCCTCTATCGGGTCACACACAGAAGTCCGGCTTGCGCCGGTGTCTATCAGGAACAGCTGTTCCTGATGGTTAGGACCCACTGAAATGTTTACCAATGGCTCCCCGCAGGTCCTCTTAAAGGAGCCGGAACAGCCCTAATCATCATACAATGCATAACTCCTCTCCCTTTGGTTGGTAGGACACTCGCGCGCAAAGTGTCCTTCCTTCCCACACCTGAAGCAGCTTCTATCCATTCCAGGCTGTCTCATTCCCATCCCTCTGAAGCCTCTTCCTCTGAAACCTCTTCCTCTGAAACTTCCTTGCATTCCACCTCGCCTTCCCTCACCCTGGCCTCCCATTGCTCCCCTTACACAATCCACGCTTTTCTTCACCTCATTCTTAGCTGCAGCCTGCATTGTAGCCAACATCATTTGAGATTTCTGTCTGGTTTTCACAGTATCCCTGTTAACAAATACTTGTTGAGCGGTTTTCAGGAGATCTGTCATTCCAACTGCGCCCCAATTATCTAATTTTTGAATTTTCTTCTGAATATCTGGCCAGGCCCCAGTCACAAACTGCATTTTCAGCATGGATTCAAACGCAGGTGTGCTTGGGTCTACTCCAGAGTATTTTACCAGACTTTCCCTCAACTTTGTACAATAGTCACCAGGGGATTCATCTTTGCCTTGTGTTACTTCAAAGGCTTTGGTTAAATTCCTCCCCTGTGGCACAGCAATTTTGATACCATTTAATATCATTGTTTTGAGGTCCCGCATATTCCGTCTATGCTCCTCATTTTGTATGTCCCAATCAGGAGTGGCCAATGGGAATTTCACATCTCCAGCAACCGCATTATCATTCCCCAGTTGCGATCTGCGCCAGACTTCTATTGCCCCTTGTCTAATCAAATCCCTTTCTTCTGGGGTGAATAGGTGTCCCAAAACTTACATCAATTCCGGATACGTGTAATCATTTGGTCCCAAAAACAACTCTAACTGTTCTGACACATTATTGGCATTTCGTGAAGTCTTGGAAGGGTCTTTTTTAAGTCCTGTAGTTCACTTGCCTTAATTGGAAACATCGCATACATTGAAACCGCGTTTCCCTGGGCATTTACTCCGTTCGGGACTTCACGGAGGGGAAAGGCAGATGCCTGAGGTTGTTCCGGAAAAGGCAAGTTTTTTACGTTTTGTTCAAGTTGACGCAGTTCTCTCAGCAGCGGTTTATACAGGGGCGGCTGCTGAGAGGGAGGGGGTGATGGCGGCAGAGGAATCACCGCTGCTTGGTCTACCGGCGCATTAGGCGCTACCGGAGCCTGCGGAATTGGAGAGGGCTACGGATGTGTCTTATACAACTATTCATCTGATCCCTCTTTGTTCTGCTTTGTGCAATATTGTCCTGCCGGTGGGTCAGGACCCTCAAAATTTACATGAAACCACACCTCAATATATGGTAATTGCGAATTCATCTTATGTCCAATTATGTATTCTTTTAATTGATTTATCCAATAAATACTGGTCTCCCCATCCACAGCCCAGTGGTATGGGAATTTAGGGTCAAGGTATTTTGGCCACCGGTTTCTACTAAGGTAGATCATATGTTTCTTCTCCAGCTCCTTCGTAAAGTGTTTCAGATTCGGGGAGAACCACTGCTGGAACAGTTGTCCCAAAGGCGAATCTGTGGGTATTGGTTTCCTGCCATCTGATTCAGTTTCTAACTCTGGATAATCCCTTCCTGGATCCCCCAATCCCTTACTCTGTCCCTTTCCCATCACTTCCTTACTCGACTAACCAGTCTGATCCTCCAGCAAGCGCTGGATTCTCTCCTGAGAGTTTAAGGATTCCCTCCTCTAATCTTTTTCAAACGAAAGAAACAAGTTTTACCTGATCACTCCAGACCTCCGAGGTAGTGGATGTGTGGGCGTCCCCAACTCAGGCTTTCCTCTATTCTCTTTTCGATAGTCCCAGACTATCAGCCGGCAAAACGCTGTTTCCGAGGATCATCTGGATTTCCAGTCGCCTCTGGAGCCGACCAGAATTCGGGGAGGAGGCACCTCTCAACGGGAGGTCGTGGCCACTACTCACCTAGTCCCCGGCTTCTGGAAGACCACCGTTGAGGCTCCTGGCTGGCTCGCCAAAATTGAGGGGTGGGGGCTTGAAAGACCACCAAAGATTCGATATTGATCCAAGCAAAACAGTTTTATTGTAGCATTTCTGCAGAAACGCGTTCCTACCCTGGCAGATGGGAGGAACCCAGAGCAAAATTTGCATTCTATTTTATACCCTAACCTACCGCCCCATCCTATGATGGCTTGGTTTACAATCTACCTATTGAATTTCAGTATACAATTCGTCACCTAATATAGCACATCAGGAAGTTAGATGCTTCCCAACACGTACACACTTTCCCAGAGCACAACGTGTGATTGTTCAACGTTTCAACTCTCCCTTGTGCAGTAGAAAAGTATCAACTTGCAGTTTGAGGTTTGAGTCACAGTTACACAATACACAATGGATTTTATTCATGTTTTCCTCTTACAGCTTTCAATAGCAATAGTACTTAGACTTAAAAACCACTTCACAGTGCTTTACAGCCTTCTCTAAGCAGTTTACAGAGTCAGCATATTGTCCCCAATAATCTGGGTTGTCATTTTACTGACCTCGGAAGGATGGAAGGCTGTGTCAGCCTTGAGAAGGTCAGGATCAAACTGCTGGCAGTAAGCAGAGTCAGCCTACATAAATGCATTCTAACAACTGTGTCACCATGGCTCTTTGGTATATAAAATTATTATTATTATTATTATACACAAAAAACAACAATGTATACAGCAAATGAGATAACTATGCTGGGTTTCACATCACAAATCACTAGTCGAACACTTCCCAACCGTTTAGGACTGCGTGATGTATCAGCGGAGTATGTGAGCAGATCCCAGTAAGGCGGCCTTCTGTAACTGACCAATGGTGATTCTGTCAATGCCAATTGTTTTCAAGTGCTTGCCTAGGTCTTTAGGCACAGCAGCCAGTGTGCCGAGTACCACTGGAACCACCTGCACTGGTTTATGTCAGAGTCTCTGCAGTTCGATTCTCAAGTCCTAATATCTGGTGATTTTTTCAAGTTGTTTCTCGTCGATTCTGCTGTCACCAGGTATGGCAATGTTGACGATCCACACTTTTTTCTTCTCCACAATTGTGATATCCGGGGTATTGTCTTCCAAAACTTTGTCAGTCTGTATTCCACATTAGTTTTGCATGCTCATTTTCGCCACTTATTCAGGCTTATGATCCCACCAGTTCTTTGCTACAGGCAGATGGTAGTTGTGACACAAATTCCACTGGACCATCTGAGCAACTGTGTTGTAACGTTGTAGTCAGTCTGAGCGATTGTCTTACAACAGATCAGTATATGATCGATGGTGATCGATTATTATTATTATTATCATCATCACCATCATCATCATCATCATCATCATTTATTATTGCTGTTGTTATTGTTGTTCTGATGTTTACTAAATAAAAATTTAAATATTGATTTTGAATGTTAAAGCAGCTTTAAGTTGTGTTGGAATGAAGACTAATTACTGGTTAATTTTAAAGATATATCTCATAGTCACACAAGCAAATGAGGCTATTGCTAGTCATTTCTAGTCAATAGCAAAATAGCCTATGTCCTAAAAAAATCACATACACAGCCTCATCTATCCATTCTTTTCTGATGGATAGGTGAAAATAAATTAGCAATTATACTGTATGGTAATTGCTGAAAAAATTGAGTGGTCCATACATTGCACTAAGGGGGAATTAATTCATGTTTTAACATTTCACTGTTCAAATTAGAAGTTACCAACTTCTATATCCATGACAAAGAGACTTAATATTCAGGCTTAAATCCTGCCCATTCAGCAGTGATTT
>NC_142010.1:36393733-36477252 GCF_049901735.1 Notechis scutatus | reverse complement strand
ACCAGTAGTAAATTTTTTTGAATCCCACCACTTGACTGTGGGATGTTGCAAATGCAGTTTGGTTGCTGAACATCGGTTATGTGGTCACATGACCAAAAGGGGAGACAGCTATTGGAACCAGTTATAACTACCTTTTGGGTAGGTCTCCATTGTATGTTGAGTGTTACCTCCTCATCCTGGACCATCAGGTCACTTCACCCAGTGGCCTCATTTAGATATTAAACAGGAAAGAAGAGAGATGCAAGGCCTTGGGCATCACTGAAAGTAGGCATTACAGGCTGGTCGAGCTCTTTCTATCAACACTGCCTGCAACCAAACCTGGAGGAAGGAGGAAAACCAATACAACACAGTGCCACCCATCCTCAACTCCCAAAGCCAGTCCATGTGATTAATGAACTCAAGGGTAACTGAAAGGTCAAGAAGAGCAAGAATAGTTGCCCTATCTCATCTTATGGAATGCTGTGAATGGCCATAAATGTAGGCCAGTTGCGGAGTGCCAAAAATATGATGGTGAGGGCAGGGGGGCAGGTGTTGGAACTCCAGAAATGATCCTAAGTATCTTTCAGAGAGTTGTTTGTAATTTTGAATGGCTGCTCAGTGATTGGTTGTAAGTTAAAGACTACCTGTAAATAATTCAAGTCCTTCTTTCTCTTGTTTTCCCCACAACAACTCTGTGCGGTGGGTTGGGAGGAGAGAGAATGACTGGCCTCAGGTCATCCAACTACCTTTCATGCCTAAGGTGAGAACTAAAACTCACAGTCTCCTGGTTTGTAATCTGGTGCCAATGGACCAAACTCTGCTGGAGACTCCTTACTTTTCATTGACTATGCCAACACCCGCCACACTTGTAAGTTCATCAAAGCCTGGCACTCCACAAGCAATTCCATCAACAAACACATTGACCTACAACCAGCCTATGAACCCCTCAAAATCCAAATCAACCACACAACCAACCAGAGACAGCACTAACCCTCAACCAACCCATGCAACCCCCTCCACCAGCAGTTCACCTCTCAATGACCCTGAGCTGATGTAATCTCCTTATCACAAGACCCATCACAAGACTCACTGATGACTCATAGCTGACTCATCACAAGACCCATCACAAGAACCTCACTTGACACACCCATGCCTGAAGTCCTTATAAACAGAACAACACTGGCACTGACATCCCTTAAATTCCACTGAAGATGTTATGTAGCATGGTGACAAAACATTCAAAAACCAACCCACATGTCCAGGGAACGAACCTTTACCCTCATTCCTTACTAAGCTGCCTTCACTCATTTCCAATATATATATATATATATATATATATATATATATATATATATATATATATATATATATATATATATATATATATATATATATATATGGCATTCAGCTTTGTTCGGGTATTTTCCCACGTCATTGTAGTTGTGCTTTTAAAGTTGTAGCAATGTTTCGGCAGAATCTCATCTGCCATCATCAGGCTTCTGTATAGTGTTGACACCTCCCGCTTACCAGCCATTTGGAAACCCGCCCTCATGAACAGACGAGTACCTAACATGATGAATGACACCAGACCCACACCCACGAGGGCCACACAAGATGCCACCACCACACTTCCACGTAAAAAGCAGACTCACACCCACACAGAAGATGAGACACGACCACAGACCAGAAGCCGCACTGCAGCTGCATCACTATCCACTTCAAACCCCTCTGAGCCATACATGAAGCGAACTGACCCCCACTATGAAGATGCAGCACGACCACGAACTCGAAGCCAAACAGCAAGATCACAGCTCACCAGCTCAAATCCCCCAGTAACTAAGACCAACCTGAGCACAACCAAGCCCCCACCTGAACAGAACACACCTCCAGCCAATCAGAACACGGCCAACCCCCAACCAATCAGAACACAGCCAAACCCCAACCAATGAGAACACACCCCACCCAATCAGAACACAGCCAAGCCCCCACCCAATCAAGTCACACCCCACTAGCAGTTAAAAAGAAGAAGCAGCTGCAAGCTCACATCACTCTGAGAAGCACAGAGTTGAAGACAGAAGCCTGAAGATGATGAATGAGACTTCATCGAAACGTTGCCTAGATACTTCAAATCTTACGCGGGAGAAAACCCGAATAACCAAAGATCCACATACAAATACCCGCGAGAACCTCAGAAATATATATATATATATATATATATATATATATATATATATATATGTATGTATGTATGTATGTATGTATGTATGTATGTATGTATGTATGTATGTATGTATATGTATATGTATATGTATATGTATATGTATATGTATATGTATATGTATATGTATATGTATATGTATATGTATATGTATATATAAAAATCAAAAGCACTCTGTATTTTTTCTTTCCATTTCTCTTTTCCTCTGTGTAAACATTATATACTATTTTTGTACACCCTCGGTTTTTGCAGCAGCCATTCTAATATATTCATTTCACCCCCTCTTGGTATCCCTCCCCAGCCTCTAGCTCTTTGTGCCACTGGTGTTGTTCTTCTTTGTTCTGTCATGTGAAAAGAAAACCTTTAAAATAGATGCTTTGCTGAACATTATGGACATTTTAAATATGGAGAACTGCTCATCTTTGTGAAATGCACCTATTTTCAATGGCTGCTCCCCTCCTGTGGAGTAGCTTGTTCTCTTATATTCAGACCATCATCTCTCCAATGTGTTTCCACAAAACTGTGAAAACCTCTCCAAGAAACAGGCATTTGGAGACTGTTAGATTTGGATCTATTCCTGGTGGTTGGCACCCGATTCATGAGAAGGGATTTTTTTGTCTTGCTGTTTTTAATCTTTTTAAAGTTGTGCGTCACTCAGAGCTTGTTTTGGGTAGAACAGCATAGAAATGGTAGAAACAAACACATTTTTATGCTTTGATGTTTGAGTATATGAAAAACATAAACATTTATTTTTTTTCCCTTTTGATATTCCATGTGATAGTGCCTGATTTCAATATCATTTGTGCTTATTCAAACATCTAAGTTACAAGAATCGCTGAAGGAAGCATAACTCAAAATGTATTCATTGGTTTCCTTGGCTGTTTTGTCTCATCTGAGCTGTAGATGTGCTTTTCCCAACTGCCTGCAAGTTTTCTTAAAGAACTTAGCCTTGAATTTCATTCTTTTCAAATAGATTAGATAATAACTTTAGAGAACAACATGATGCACCAGGCTTTCAAAAATGTTTAATGGCAGTTGCTAAAGAGATACTCATCTTTGTGCTTTGTAGGAACCTATTTATTCTGACCCTGAAAATTTGATCCAACCACTTTGGCAGTTATAGGCAAGCATTTGTATGCACATTTGTTTGCTTTTCTGTTTAATTTGTGTTTATGGTCTTATTAGAAAGCAGAACAGAAGCACTATATATATAGTCCCTAGAATATGCAACTGGAATTGTTTGCATTTGAATTAATTTGCTGCCCTGCCCCAGAGCTATATCTGCCGAGTGAACACTTAATGTTGAACATTAATTATTCAAACAAAATAAATGGTGCAAAGCCTGTTGTTTTCATTAGTTTGCTTTCCCTAGATTAAGACTTGTTTGTGTTGGTGGTTTTCCATAGGAAATGAATTACTAAAGAGGCTATTTGGTAAAAGTAATGCTTAAGATGACGTAAAGTGTTCATGGATCAATGCCACGAGCAAACCAATTCCCTGCTGCTATTGTTCACACTGTCCCATGCTATAAATATTGCTCTAATTGCAGCCTTGAGTTATTTCAGATGTTTTGGGTATTGCCATGATTGAGCAATAATCATAGCTTTCTAATCTTTTCTGTCTAGGAATCTAGCACACCAATGTCATCTTATCTATTGAGTCCGTTGTAATGTTCCTTTATCGTAGACTTGACTGGCAAATTAATTGGCACCAGCAATAGCACTTAGCAATAACACTTAGACTTATAGATCACTCCATAGTGCTTTACTTTATGAGCCATGGTGGTGCAGTGGTTAGAGTGCAGTACTGCAGGCTACTTCTGCTGACTGCCAGCTGACTGCAATTCGGCAGTTCAAATCTCACCAGGATCAAGGTTGACTCAGCCTTCCATCCTTTTGGGGTGGATAAAATGAGGACCCAGAATGTTGGGGCCAATATGCTGACTCTGTAAATGGCTTAAAGAGGGCTGTGAAACACTGTAAAGCAGTATATAAGTCCAAGTACTATTGCTATTGTTACAGCAGGGATCCCCAGCCAGGAACTATCCACACATGCACAGAATTCAGGCAGCATGTGAAACCACACACACCCAGTCCTTGAAAAAATTGCCTTCCACAGAACCAGTCCCTGATGCCCAAAAATCATTTGTTGGAGTTTGATCCTGATGGAGCTCAAAGTTGACTCAGCCGTATGTCATTTCGAGATTGGTGTTGTGGCCCACCAGCAGCCAGTGGAGCTGGCAGAAGATTTGGACAGTGAGGAGGTTGGGGAGGAACATGGGCCAGTCCTGGAGTCTGGGGAAGGCTCTGACAAGTGCTCTGCATCAGAGGCAGATGTTAAGTTTGAGGCATGGGTTTAATGAACGGAGACCAGACTGTGAACCTTGAACTTCAGCTCTTTATTCTCAAGCATAACAGAGACAAAAAACCCCGGCTAGCAGTCACTCTTTTATAGAGTAAGCTGCTATCCGGATAACCAATGGATAGCGTTATAGCGTTTGAATCTTGGCGCGGCCCGCCAACAGCCAATCAGATTGCTCGGAATGAACCAATCATAACTTGCCATTATATGGGCCAATAGGAAGTGCAGGATTACGATCCTGCTATGCAAATGAATCTTTATTAAATACATTTCTTTAGTTCACAACACCCCTCCCTGGGTTCCGTTTGACGGCCGTGGTGACGTAATCACGCAGGTATGCAGGTCGTTTTACCTGCCTATTTGATTTTCGCTGTTCCACCGGTTTTTGTTTAATGTTCGGTTCCGGTGGAACGCAAGGCTCGTCTTCGCACGGGGTTGATTCCGCGGTGCTGTTTTCGATACTATCAGGGTCCCTTAAGTCCACTCCTGGATCGGGCGGGCATGTTTCCACCACGGGTTCCTCTGCGGGAGGATGCCCCCAATCCCAGACCTTCTTCAGGTGGCGCGAGTATTCGGTTTAGCGGCCGTCTGTCCTCAATTATGTCGTCGTCTATACGGCCTTCGTCCCTCTCGATATTCCCTCCCCCTTGAGTTTGGAAGTCCGGGGGGTCACGGATATTGGGTTGTAAACGAGATCGAAGTTGATCTATGTGGCGTTTCCATATATTGCCGTCCGTCGTTTTAAGGCGGTAAGATCTAGGGCCAGTGAGGTAGACTACGGTGGCTGGGACCCACAACGGTTCGCCGGAAAGGTTTTTGGCATAGACCAAGTCGCCTACCTTGAATTGGCGATACGTTCCGCTGGATCCACAAGGTTTCTCTGCGAATAAGACGGGTGTAATCGGTCGAAGTGGGAGCGAAGCTTCCGCCCCGTTAAAAGTTCGGCTGGAGTCTTGTTGGTGACACTGTGGGGGGTAATGTGCTGTAGTAAGAGTATTTTGTTCAATCTAGTGTCGATGTCCCCAGGATCCATTTTTTGTAGTGTCTTTTTAACGAATTGGACCATCCGTTCCGCCCTACCGTTTGCCGCAGGGTGAGCCGGCGAAGTAAAGGCATGGCAGATGCCCCGGTCCACCAGGTATTGTTTGAAGGTGAGGGCCGTGAACTGGGGTCCGTTGTCGGAAACTAGAACGTCCGGGAAACCGTGTGTTGCAAATAATCTATCTAGTTTTTTAATAACGGAGTCAGTAGTCGTGCTTTTCATCTTGTGGATTTCGAGCCAGTTGGAGTAAGCATCCACGGTTAGAAGAAAGGTGTGTCCTTTAGTGGGTCCCGCGAAATCAATGTGGATGCAGGACCACGGGCCTTGAGGAGTTTCCCATTCAGTGGGAATTGCTCTCGGTGGAGCGTTGCTGACCTCTTGGCAGTTTCTACACGTGGTTACCCAGGCTTCAATTTGTTTATCGATGCCTGGCCACCAGGCATAGCTTCGAGCGAGAGCCTTCATGCGGACGATGCCCGGATGTCCTTCGTGCAGGGTTTGCAACACGAGTCGCTGTAGTCTCTCTGGCACGACGACTCTATCTCCCCATAGGATGCAGCCCTTCTGGGAGAATAGTTCCGTTTGCCGGTGTTTGAACGGCACAAAAGTGGCTGGGGTTTCTTTGACTGGCCACCCGCGTTCGACCCAACTGAGAACTTTTGCGAGGATATAGTCTCGCTTTTGTGCCGGCAGCGATATCTCTTGCCGTTAGTGGCGGCGAGTTGAGGGTTTCAATTTGCAGCGTAGTGAGGGTTGGAGCTGGGTCGCTGACGGTTTCCGGAAGTGGGGAATGGCTCAAAGCGTCAGCGTGGGGAATGGCTTTCCCCGGGCGATGCAGCAGTACGTAGTTGTAAGCTGCTAGGAATTCTGACCAGCGAGTCATTCTAGGCGATAATATATGCGGGGTTGGTTTATCACCTGCTAAAATGCCAAGTAAAGGCTTGTGGTCTGTAATTAGAGTAAAGGGCCGCCCGTAAACATATTCGTGAAATCGCTTCACGGCCGATACAATAGCAAGAGCCTCTTTGTCAAGTTGGCTATAGTTCCGTTCAGCCTTCGATAATGTCCGCGAAAAGTACGCAATGGGAGCTTCATGCCCGCTTTGGTAACACGTGACTCAAAATGGCTCCAACCCCAAATGGTGATGCGTCACACGTAATATTTAATGGCAAAGTCTCGTTGTATTGCATTAGAACAGCATCGGATGTTAATAAGTCTTTCACTTTTTGAAAAGACCGTTCTTCTCGATGTCCCCAGACCCAGGTGGCTTTCTTGTCGAGAAGTCTATGTAGGGGCTCAGCTACGGTCGCCTTCTGGGACAAGAAGATGTTGTAAAAGTTAATGAGTCCCAGGAAAGCCTGGAGATCAGTCTTATTTTTAGGTCTTGGGGCGTTCTTGATTGCCCTGAGTTTGTTTTCGGTAGGGTGAATACCTTGTTTATCGAGGAGGTATCCGAGAAACTCTACCCTTTCAGTGCACAGTTGACATTTATTTTTTTTAACCTTGAGACCGGCGTCCTTAAATCTATGTAAAACCAATCTGAGACGCCTTTCAAGCTCTTCTCTATTTGGGGCAGCAATTAAAACGTCATCGAAGTACGGTACAACCTCTTTTATTCCCTGTAAAAGTCTCTCCATTAGACTCTGAAATATCCCGGGGGCTACACTCACTCCGAACTGGAGTCTGTTGCATTTAAAGGCACCTTGGTGTGTAACGATAGTCTGTGCCTCTGCGGTTTCCGCATCAACGGGTAGTTGTTGATACGCTTGCGCTAAGTCCAACTTTGCGAAGATCTTCCCACCGCCCAGGGAGTGGAGAAGATGTTGAACCACCGGCACCGGATAAGCGCTCTGTTGGAGTGCGTGGTTCAGGGTGGCGCGGTAGTCTCCACAAATTCTAATCGACCCATCCGGTTTGATGGGGGTTACGATTGGGGTTTCCCAACGGGCATGGTCAATAGGCTCCAACACCCCTTGGGCTATTAACTTATCAAGTTGCTCGTCAATCTTGGGTTTAAGGGCGAACGGCACCTGACGAGGCTTAAGGCGGATAGGGGCTACTTCTGGATTGAGGCTAAAGGATATAGGGGTCCCCTTGTACTTGCCTAAGTTGTCCGAAAACACGTCGTGGAATTCCTGGACGATGCTCTCTTCCCAATCGTCGCTTCTGGTCTGGTGAATGCCGGCCACCTCGATCCCGAGTGGGGCGAACCATTGTAGGCCTAGTAAACTGGGCCAGTCACCATCGACGATAGTTAATGGGAGTGACACGGCACAATTTTTAAAAGATACTTGGACTTGACTCACTCCGACGACTGGGATCATGTTCCCTTGGTAATCTCTGAGGATGATTTTCTGTGTCCTGAGGTCTTGACGACGGATGGCAGGGATCAGCTGTTTAAGGGTCTTCCAGGAAACCATCGAGAGGGACGATCCAGAGTCGACTTCCATCAGGCAAGGTTGGTTCTCGATGGCCACTTTCACCGGATCTTTGTTTGTCTAATGACGAAGCGTGGCCGATAATAATAGTCTGGTGTGCCTCTTCTCGTCTTGCTGGAAGAGCAGATGTTTTGCTGCTGTAGGCATGGTTGTTCCATTGGTTATTCAAACGATCCCGATTTGCAGGGAGGTTCCCTGTGGTTTGGCGGAGGTTGTTCTCCTTTCTGTTTGTGTTGGATTCCCTCTTACTTCTGCAGACCCGTGCGATGTGGCCTCTCTTCCCACAGGAACGGCAGATTGCGTCGAGGAATTTGCAACTGGATCGCGGGTGGTTTCCCCCACAACCCGCACATGGGCGCTGAAATTTTAGAGTTTGTTGATCTCGTTCGGCCCAAAGTCTGTTAACCTCTTCTTCATCACTCTCGGACTGGGACTCAAGGTCCTCATGGTGCGCTGTTGCTGAGTGTCTTTCTAGTTGAGGCGAGGCTTCACGGGCGAATTTACGGAGCGGTGCGTTGGTGCAGCGCATTCGAGCGGCCGACTTCTTGGTTGCCTCTGCTGCAGTAGCGTCTGCAATGGCATCTGCAAGATCGATGTCCCCTTTTGCCATGATCTTGCTCTGTACTGTGTGGTCATCTAATCCCAGAACTATGCGGTCTCGCATAGCTTCTTCTAGGTCTGAAAAACCACAGAGGCCTCCCAGGTTTCTAAGGTCAGCGATGAAGTCTGCAATACTTTCACCCTTCCGCTGATCCCGTTGATAAAATTCGTGTCTCCGGACCAATGTTGGTACGGCGGGGGCATAGTGAGCCCGTAGGATAGGTTCGAGGTTGTCCCAATCCATTGATTTCACCTCAGCCGGTTTCGCAAGCGCTTTCGCCATCCTAAAAACGGCCGGTCCACAATGGGTCAAGAACACCGCCCGCTTCTTTCCGGGTGTAGCGTCTTTCAAATTGTTGGTTTCTAGAAACATTTGAAACCGATCCATATACGACTCCCAGTCTTCCTTTTCCGGGTCAAAAGGAGCGGGTGGTATAGCGCCACCTGACATCCTGCCGATGTAGATGCGCTCTCAGCCACGTGCTTCGGTTGGTGCTCTGTAGGGTTTAGTCAGCTCTTTTGTCTCCGTATCCCATCCTCGTCGCCAGTGTTAAGTTTGAGGCATGGGTTTAATGAACGGAGACCAGACTGTGAACCTTGAACTTCAGCTCTTTATTCTCAAGCATAACAGAGACAAAAACCCCCGGCTAGCAGTCACTCTTTTATAGAGTAAGCTGCTATCCGGATAACCAATGGATAGCGTTATAGCGTTTGAATCTTGGCGCGGCCCGCCAACAGCCAATCAGATTGCTCGGAATGAACCAATCATAACTTGCCATTATATGGGCCAATAGGAAGTGCAGGATTATGATCCTGCTATGCAAATGAATCTTTATTAAATACATTTCTTTAGTTCACAACAGCAGAGATAGGGCCAGGGCCATTTGACAGTTATCAGCTGCCTTTGGATTCGAAGATCGAACAGCTGGAACCTGTTCCCAATGTGCGCATGCCCAGGGAACAGTTAAGGAACAAGGGTTGACTTGGGAGTAAAGGCACAGGTGAATGGCCCCTACCATAGGGAATAAAGAGGAGCAAAAGGGGAGTGGGGTTTGCAGGAGACAATTAGTTCATTTAATTAGGGTGAAGATTTGTTCCTGACTCCTTGCCTAGTATTTTCTGCTACAGTGTTGTGCTTGGAAGCTATCGGCCTGGCAACTCTTCAAGCCTGATAAGGTCTGTGACTCTTGAAAGACGGTTTGCCGGGACTTTCCTGGATGTGAATGAGAGGAATTCACATTAGCCTAAATAAAAGGGGTTTTGTCAGGATGAGGAGTCTGCTTCATGATTTTGTGAAGCCTAGGTCAGAACAATTGGTAAACTAAGGACCCAGATTGTTGGGGGCAACGTGCAAATAATGCTTACCTTGTAAACCACCCAGAGAGTGTTGTAAAGCATTATGGGGCGGTGTATAAATCGAAATGGTAAACGCTATTGCTAAATGTTTTTAGTTTCATTCAGCAACATTGAGCCTGCGTCAACATTTGCTGCAGCAGCTCTTTTGAAAACTTTATTATATTACTGCTGCTTGGAAGATTTACAAATAGAATCTTTGCCCCAGCAATAGTTCAAAAGGACTTGCTGTTCAGAGCCATTGTCAGAAGATTGTGCATTATATTGGAAGTGGCAGAGTGTGAATAGTTGACATGGGGCTTTCTGTGGAGGAAGCTTTATACACAGCACGCCTCTTTTGCTGAATACCATCTATGCCTATAAGGCATTGTGTGCCAGTAAGGGATATGTCAATGCCTTTTGCAACACCGCTTGAGTTCCGATGCCAATCATCGAAGGGAAAATGGAAAAAAGTTAAAAAGCTTTTTCCCTGTCAAGTCCGCCCCACTCCCTTCACATCAAGGTAGGACATGCCAAATGTCAACCTTTTACATGCTGTAATGTAGGTGGCAAATATATGGAGGCTTGCATACATACTGTACCCATAGGTACTCAACCCTTTCTCAGATATTTTCCTCCCGAGTACAATTATTTAACTACAGTAAAACAGCTGTGTCTGGATGGACAGTGTAATATTTATGTCAGAGAAGGGCAGGATGGAATAAAATTCTTCTGATTTTGGCCTGTAGCATATCAGATTTCGGAACTGGAATTGAATGCAATCAGCAGGAAAGAGACAGGGGTCCCTGGGCAGCCTGCAAAATGTATAAGTGCATGGATGGAGGCAACAATCACAAATGCTATTCAACTCCAGGAGTGAATAAGGGGACAGAGGAGGGGTAATGGATCAGTGGTGGGATTCAATTTTTTTTACTGCCAGTTCTGTGGGCATGGCTTGGTGGATGTGGCAGGGGAAGGATACTGCAAAATCCCCATTCCCTCCCCACCCCACTAATCTGATTTCCAGCTCTGTTCTCCTGTGCAGGGCAACAAAAGAAGACCCAGCCGATCAGCTGAGACTCGGGAGGCAGAGAATAGATGGGGGTGAGGCCAGTCAGAGGTGGTATTTTCTGGTTCTCTGAACTACTCAAAATTTCCACTACCAGTTCTCCAGAACTGGTCAGAACCTGCTGAATATCACCTCTGTAATGGATGTATCATGAAATTTATAAGCTCTACCTATTTGTGAATTTTTCCCCCCAGGAACAGCCAAATTAGCCTGTTTGGCCTAATGGTTAAGCACCAGGCTAGAAAGCAGGAGACCATTTGCTCAAGTCCTGCCAACAAGGGCAAGGCTTAGACGTGAAAGCCAGATGGGTGACTTTGGACCAGTCATATTCTCTCAGTCCAATCCACATCATAGGGTTGTTGCTGTGGGAAAATAAGAGGAGGAAGATGTGTTGATTATGTTCGCCACTTGAGTTTGTATAAATAATAAAGGCAGGATACAAATCAAATAAATAATAAATTATGCTGTCTGATCTTCTAATGGTCCTGGGTAATGGAGCTACCACATAAGTTTAAGGGGCTCATTATTTTTAGCCTTTAGCTGTTCTAGCCTGTGTGCTCTTTAGGCTGTGAATTCCTCACTCCCAAACATAATGCTTGACTTCAGTGGTGGGAATCCAATTTTTTTTACTACTGGTTCTGTGGGCGTGGCTTGGTGGGTGTGGCTTGGTGGGCATGGCTTGGTGGGCATGGCAGGGGTAGGATACTGTAAAATCTCCAGTCAGAGGTGGTATTTGCCGGGTCTTTGAACTACTCAAAATTTCCGCTACCAGTTTTCCAGAACTGGTCAGAACCTGCTGAATATCACCTCTGCTTGACTTATAAATTCCTTTCCTGTTACAAATATATACACAAGAAAACTTACAATTTAAAGAACGTAACTACCAACCAAACTTCAAAAATATTAAATGTGCAGGGGAATAAAAGGAAATTAAAACTTGAAAAACTTGAATTTTGGGTTTCCTGCCAGTCTCCAGGAAACTTAAGATCCTATAGGAACAGTACTTTCAGTGGCTCAAATATCCTAGTTTACTGTCATGGTTACATAGGGTGTTGAATATCATTATCCAAGGTTCTGTCTGCTCTTTTGACCATGAAACCATACTGGTTCTTCCTCTTCACTCTTTTCTACATTAATTTCATCCTCCATAAATTCATTGAGTACCAGTGGGAGTTATTACACAAAAAGGGCCATTTATAATAGCATATTAACAACCCAGAAAAAAAAATCCCTAAAGCAATTTAAAACACTAAGATAAAAAACTCTTCACTTTTTTTTGCAAAATTATAGAGCCATTCTTTGGTAAAGATGACTAGTTCATAATTCAATGCAGAAAGGATCTTCTTTTATAAAATAGAAAATCTGCACTAAATGCACAAAATGGAAGTCCTTAAATTGTCAAACTATTCTCCACTTTGCTAATCCATCCACACTAGAGGGAATGGCAGTAGGTCTAATCCCATTTGAAGAAAAGGACAACATTTTTACTTTCTAGAAGCAAACTTGACTCTCTGACTTCTTCTGATTACTGAAAATGGCTTGCCATGATAAAGAATGAAATTTCAGATGGGTCTAGCATTTTGTTGCCTATGATAACAATTCTTTGGTGACTCACTTTTTAATGGGAACAAGACAATATCTCACATCTCAGTAATAGCCTTTCAAGTGTAAAAAATAATGAAATAATCCATCTGTAGATAAACACATTCAAAAAGATAACTCTTTTCCATGCCTATGTGAGATTCTTAAAACATTTAATGTTTTAACCAGAGTAAAAATCCCCATTCTTGTATCTCATAATGGACAAAAGATTAAACAGAGAATACTTACACTCCTTCCAAATTTTGGAAAATACCAGGATAGCAATAGCAACAGCAATAGCACTTAGACTTATATACTACTACACAGTCCTTTACAGCTCTCTCGAAGTGGTTTACAGAGTCAGCATATTGCCCCCATCAATCTGGGTCCTCATTTTACTGACCTTGGAAGGATAGAAAGCTGTGTTAACCTTGAACAGGTCAGGACTGAACTGCTGGCAGTGGGCAGAGTTAGCCTGCAATACAGCAACTGGGCCATCATGGCTCTTAAAATGATGCATAGTGCATATAGAATTTTAAATCAAGTATTCTGCATTCAGTTTCAAGAAAGGAAACTACACAAGCTATTGACTTCAATGAGGAGTTTCAAAGAGGCAGTCATGCTAACAAAGTTGCAGACTGTAGCAATTCAGTATTGAAGAATTTGCAATGATGGCCACCATATGTGAAGGAATAGGAAGTCTGAAATATTTATGTGCCTCACAGTTGATGGCTCTAACCTTATTACTTACTACATAGGTTTTCAAAATGAAACATGATGTTATTTGTTAGCAAAATCTCATTGTTTCTTACATTGGATAAACTGGCCAGGTCCTATGAAATTGGAATAACAACAACAACAACAACAACAACAACAACAACAACAACAAAGGACCTTTGTCTATCCTCATTCATGGTAACATCCAAAACCAGCAGATTTTCCAGGACACTTTCTTTCTGATGTCAAAATGTCTATCATAAAACAGAGGAAGGACAGATTCATTACACTGTTGAAGCCAGAGATGGAATGGATCTCTTTAATCTTCTCATCATGGCAAGAATATCTGTGCCACATTATACAGCTACCATCTGAATGAGTGAATGGGCACTCCATTTCATAATTCAATGCCTGAACCTTCTGCATTTCAGTTTTTTTGTGTCATTTCATCTTTGGCAGATAGATGATAGATAGATAGATAGATAGATAGATAGATAGATAGATAGATAGATAGACAGACAGACAGACAGACAGACAGACAGATAGATAGATAGAAACTATCTATCTATCATAGATATAGATATAGATATAGATATAGATATAGATATAGATATAGATATAGATATAGATATAGATATAGATAGATAGATAGATAGATAGATAGATAGATAGATAGATAGATAGATAGATAGATAGATGTAGGTGTGGGTATAGGTGTAGGTGGAGATGTAGTTGTAGATGCAGATGTAGATACAAATTTGAACTTAAATACAGGATAACACCCCATGCATCTGATGATGTGAATTCTTGTCTACCTATGTTTATTCTATAATACATGTGTTCTTATTTATCTTTAAGATGCCACAGGATTTCTATAACCAGTATGGAAACAGCTGTGGAAATTGTTACAATGCATTGGTAAATTCTATTGCTTTCTCTCTGAAGGATGGTTGGTTACAAACCATTTATCCTAGTCAAAAGCAATGATGCTATGATGATGGTGAACACTGATACAGTCATGGCTTCTAAAATAATTTCTTCATATTTTTCTGGGGTTCTTTTTTCACAGAACATCACATCTTGGGGATTGGAAGCATTGTTTATGGAGATTCTCAATCATCCAAGTAATGGTTGTTTGCAGAACTGAACTGAAGAAGCTTATTGGATGAGAAGTGAATCATTCTCAAAGGAGAAAAACCAAGTAAGTCCAGTTGCTTTTTCAAAAAAAGTACTATTGGGATTGGAACCATTGTTTTCTATCCAGGTTCCTCCAATTTGTGGTCAACATTTTCCTTTGGGGTAAACCTAAATATTTATCCTATGCCCCCAGCTGCTTTATGCTATTCAGTTGTGAGGCATATTTTTGACAAAAGTGCTATAGCAAATTTGATTTACATGGCTTGGAAAAATAAGCCTAGCCTCTTTTAGAAACCAGCCAGAATCATGAGGAGATGAAGCATAATTACTTTGCCATGAACTTTTCTATGGACTTTTCAAATCAATTATGCCAATTTATATCCAGATATAAATTCCCAATATTTCTGAACATGTAACATTGCCTAGGTTTGACATATCATTTGCAGAGCAATTACAAGGATATCTTTTATATTACTCTAGTAGTGTGCACTTGGTATGCCAATTATTCTAAGTTAAAGTCAGGTTTTGCATTAAATGGAGTATAATGTATTATGTCTACTGAGTGTATTCTCCATAATCTAAAAACTAATCTCTCTCCATCTAGTGGTCTCTAAATATTTTAGTGGTAGCTCAAATCCATGGCCATTAGCCACATGAAATGTGGCTTACAGAAATTCTTCTTCAAAATATCGGAGAGCTCAGAACTAAGAAGCAAAAAAAAAAAAAAAGAAATTATTTTAAAAGAAACCTGTTTTTTTCTTGTGGTTTCCACCTCTGTTCTGCTTCTGCCCTGACCATCATAGACTGCTCATAGGGGAATTCTATGAAGAATGACCATTTGTTCAGAGCCACATGCTCTGAATTAAGGTGTTTGAGGATTTTATATAGTTCTGTATTCTACAGAGCAAGACAATCTCCCATTCTGATGGATGGGTTAGACCTAATTTCTCTTCATATTTCGCACATTCCTAAATATAACAATGTAGCTCTCAATTCAGATTAATATGTACTAATGTGTATCTTCCAGTCAGGTTTGACCTCTGAAAACTACATGGACAAGACCATCTAGTTTTCCTGGCAGTGATATACGAAGTGCTTTTCCAGAGCTGCCTTCTTAGGGCTGAGGGAAAGTGACTTATTTATACTTTAAAAAATGGGGAAGGTGGCATTTGACAAAGGCTACTTTAAGCCCCTTCTGCAATTCATAGCATTGCATCATTCACCACTTGCCAGTCCTTCTACATTAGTGTCAATCAGCCTAGCTAATATCATCACAGATGACAGATTTTTATTCCTTATTTGCAAAATGATGAAATGGATGCTATTACCCATGTGAAGAAACAAGCCAAAGAATGGCATTATATTCCTATTTCTCTCAAGCAAATTTGAATTTCTTAATTTAAAAGCTCTAGCATTCATTGCAGAAAGTCCTACAAACAGTAACCATGGTTAATAAATAGCTGTTTTCATTAGAACACAATTAAACTTTTTCCCCTCTGCCCTTGTACATAGTTGTCAACATGCTAATGTAGAATACAATAATTTCCTATTCAGCATCAAATGTTGGAATTTCCATATAAATCAAGCTCTTTTAACATCTTTGTGTCTTAGCATGATGCCAAGCTGTGAATTTAAATAGTGGCATGTCTCATATTTATTTGTATAGACTGTATTTAAGTGACTAACTACACAATATTAACAATATAAATTTGACAATTTTCAGCCTACCAAGTGAGCTGTTGTGATAAATATTGTATTAAGTGACAACCCTGCTGAGTAGCTAATGAGTTCATTGTGCCCTTTTCTTTTCTATCCATAGACCCTGCTTTGACTATCAGTATTTATGGGGTGATAGCTGAAGCTGTTGACAGAAGTGTGTGCTGGCAATGACAGGACAAAGACTAATGGCTGGGACGTGTCACTGATTACATTAAGAACAAAGTGACAAAAGCTAAAGTCAGCTCCTGCAGCTCAGATGCCATTTTCTGCCATCTGAGGGGCATCCTTCCAGCTTTTATGGGGAGGGGGGCATTTACAGGCGTGTCTAACCACGATTCAGATACTGTAACTCTTACTGAGCCGAATGTATGTCAAACAGGGCAAAATAAGGAGCTCTCTAAATTTTGTATGGCTGCTTCTCATATATTTAATCATCTCCTTCCCTCTCTTATATTAAAAATTAGAATTAGGCAGTATAACTTACTCAGAATCTTGGGGATTGCATTTGGCTCTGGTGCTTTATATTCTTTAGTCATGGTGTAAGTGAACAGAAATTTAAAGAAAACTTCACTGCTGACACTTGCATCTTCTTGTATGTGTGAACGCATGCAAAACAAACTTGTAATGCAAAGTATATGGGCTGGCACACACAGGTTTAGAAAGGATAGACCACTGCAAATTTACAATTGTCTGTTCCGTGCTTCTCTCTGTTTATGGCTTGATCTAAATATTTAGCAGAAGAATATAGGAGTAAAATTGGATGGGAAAATTGTTGTATCTATGTTTATCTAAGCAATCTAGTTTTCTAAGTTTCCAAAAGGAAATCTTCCCCTCTTTGGGAATGCCAGAAACTGAATCAAGAATATTTTTCACATGATTCATGATCTCCAATGCATAACCCTTTATCATTTGTCCTAATATTTATTATACACCACCTTTCTATAACTGTACAGCTGAGTCACCTCCTCAGAACAGACACAGAATCTTTGTAGGTAACTTTAATGACTGAAATTGAGATGGCAGAACAGACAGATTAGCTGATGGAGATGAAGAATATTTGTTAAAATTAATAGCTGCATTAAAAACTCACGATATTAACAACAACAACAACAACAACAAAAAAAGCACAGAACACAAATGTCCTCTATTGTCCAATCTGGTGGAGCATTATAAAAAACGAGGCCCCTGTCTATAGCCTAGGATAGTTCAGGGCATGCTATCAGCTCATAACTGTACTATTACATTATTCAGAATATAGAGATCTCTGATAAATAAAATTTACAATCTTTGTTTTACTTTGCTAGTTTCTAGAGGTCATCTGATTTTCTCCTGGGCTTTTTTTTCTTCTTCAAAAATCCCACCTGTCATCTTGCTGAATAGTACTTGCTAAGGATAGACGTGTTCTCAACAACGTTACAGCCCCAGCATCTATCTCTCCTGCTGTTGCCTTCAGTAAATTTCCTCTAAATAAGCCATTGTTTGTCTGGCTGAAGACAGTTTTCTGCTTGGATGGCTTAACAGGGCAGCCAAGCATTGATTTATAGTGTGTGAAAGAGGCTCTGTTCACATCTGAGAGGGCCAGAGAATACTTTTTTTTTTTACTGTCTCTCGGAAAGCCAGAATTAGAGAAAGGACAAATCCTAAATCTTGGCTGTTCATGATACATTCATGCCATCATCTTTCTTCTGATTGCATTTGGGAACTATGAAGCTAGGTTTTCAGTTCGGATAAATTAAGGTAGATGGGATAAATTGAGACAAATGGGCCTTTACATTCCCCGGCACCTGATCTCACATGCTTAGTAGAGTCAGACATCTGATTAGGTTCATCAGCCAAGAATTTGAAGATGTATCACAAAGGCACTACACAGGAGTCAAGCCCCAATGAAGGAATCCACATTGATTCATCTATATCTCCTGTTTCTTTAGCCTCAGGTTACACTTGAAGAATCATTTAAGTCTTCCCCTAATAAATGTAAAGACAGTTACTGTATTTCCTTGCCAGAAGTATTTTAATTATTTGCCGTTCAATTCCCACCCCCAAACCTTCTAGTCTGGTGAGCAGCCTGGGATGTCCTGATGGATTCCCATCAAATGACTAACCAGATTTGGGGATCGGCCAATGTCACTAGTGCTACCACCCACGGCATCGTGCTACAATATAAAAAAGAGTCCAGCTCTCTGTTTCTCACAGTGGGGAGTTAGATACTTAGAATACCCTAGGAGCAGAAAAAGCAGGATGCAACTGAGTCTCTGAAACCATCATCAAGAACATTTTCTCCAGAGATGGCTTCTAATGAGCACACCAACCTATTGAATCATAGAAATGTAGAGTGGGAGAAGACTTATCTAACTACAAGATTTATCCAACTGCAAAGTGCAAAGGAAAACAATTAAACCATCCTGAGAGGTGGCTGTCCAGGTTCTTCTTAAAAATCCCCAACCTCCATAGGCTGTCTATTCCACATGACTACTATTCCTATTGCAAAGAAAAAAGTAAAAAAAAAAAATTGGTGCGTTATGGCAAAACCTGCCTTGCAATTTCTTAAAGTTTTATTTACCTAATAAGAAGGCATTCAATGGTTGGTATTATTTTCTGCTATAGACCTTTCTATCTGTCTGAACCTTTGCTGGCTGTATAGAGCTGAAAAGACTAGATAGGAGAAGTTGTCTCTTCATATTTCCTGATTCCTGCCCTAGGCAGGGGATTGGAATAGTAGACTTCCAAGACAGAGGCGGTATTCAGCAGATTCTGACCAGTTCCGGAGAACTGGTTGTGGAAATTTTAAGTAGTTCAGAGAACCGGCAAATCCCACCTCTGATTGGCCCCAACCCCATCTATTCTCTGCCTCCTGAGTCCCAGCTGATCAGCTGGGTCTTCTTTTGTTGCCCTGCACAGGAGAATGGAGCTGGAAAGCAGGTTAGTGGGGTGGGGAGGGAATAGAGGTTTTGCAGTAACCTTCCCCTTCTATACCAACTAAGCCACGCCCACTAAGCCATGCCACACCCACCAAGCCACACCCACAGAACCGGTAGTAAACATTTTTGAATCCCACCATTGGTCCAAGATCTTCGTAGGTTTTGCCTCCTCTGATTCTATGCCTTAGGATTTAGTTGAAGCTTAGGTAGGCAGAAAGCCAGTGCAGAACTGGTAATAGTCCACCAAATTGGGGAGGTGGGTTTACACACATCATCCAGACATTTTGTCATTAAATCAGTGAAAGAACATGCTTTACCAATGAGAATTTCATAGCAATTCTCTTTTCCTCTGAATTTTCAAAAATACCTTCATCAAATCTAGAAAGTGTTATCTTCAGTTAATGGGTCTGAATACATTTAAAGGATAACAGGAGGAAAAAAATTAGAAAACTGGTGAGGTCAATCAGAAATACAAAAGATATAGCCAGTGATAATTGCATGAAGGTTTAAACAGCTGTAAAATAATTATGCTGACAGATCATAAAACAATGTGGATGACAACACAAACAACTTGGCATTAGTAAGTTAATTAACACTTTTGTAATCAGACAAATCCCATTATCTCAATTCAAGCTATGTGTGGCACAATTACCTCCTTCAGAATCGCCCCTCTATTGAAATATATGCATATTCCTTTAGTTCTTATATTAACGCAATGCATCTTCCAGCAGTCAACACCCAGAAATGTAGGGATTAATCCCAGACAAACAATCAAGCAGAAAACAATATCCTAATCAAGGAACTGCCAAGGAGAAAATCATATCCCTATCAATACTGGCATGGCAAACTACTTTTTAGAAACAGGGAAAAACCCCACACTCTCTAGCACTGTTGATATTACCTAGTCAGGTAATTAAATGTCTGAACGCAAACAATCAAGCACTAAGGACTCCACATTTTTATCTGTAATTATATCCATTTAGAAAGTTAATAGGTTTATTTGGAAAGACAATATCAGCAGATATGATTCCCCTTCTGATATACCAGAAACCCTGTGATTAGAATGTATACCTTCCTTTGAATGCTTGATATGACAGGTGTCCTGTTGCTTTTAAATTGGATTTATTATATGGAATGTCTGGTTAGTTATAGTAATAAACTCAATGACTATATCTTTTTTTTTTAAAACAAGTTTTTATTAGCTTTTAAAGACAAACAAAACATAAACCTTATACACATTAAACCTCTTTCCCTTGTGAATTTTTACAAGGCAGATAATACAATATTTTATACAATGTGATTTTAATATTTCTTCTCATTAAATTTAATCATCATATTCATATTTCCCTCTGTCTTGTTTACAATTATTCTCCTCCCGCTTTCCTCCAAGGTTTTACCAGCTCTCACATAAACAGAAACACACAAAACACATAAAGTAAAACTTCTTTTTCAAAAAGTAGCTTGGCCCGGATTACCACTCTTTGTATGGACTTCAATTAAATTCATATTCATCTTATATGCCATTACCTATCTTAATTACCATTCTGTAATTTCTTTGTAGCTTCTCCCCGCTTTCCTCTCTTCTTAATTCTATTTTGTTTATTAACTTAATTTAAATCATTATATTTCTATCCTTTGTCCATTATTTTCCAATTATCTATATATTTCATTCCCCATAGTAAAATAGAAAAATTTCTCCTGAAATCACAAATCAAAGTATGATGCCTTTCCATCGCACCTCTAAATTAACATTTAAGGTAACTCCAAATTCCCTATTTGATTCTGCTTAGTACATACTACTTACAAAAGAAAAAGGAAAAAAATAGTGAATATCACAATAATATATTCATACTAACATCCACGCAATAATCAATTAAGCTCTACATTTAAACCAAATATTTTAAACCTTATTTTATTAAATCTTAAATTCTACCATTATTAAACTTTTAATATTTTAGTCTTTACTCAGATCTTATAAAGTTATAATTTTTTATTTTTAATACAAGTACTACAATACTATCATATGTACCTTGCAGAATCCTTTTAAAACCAAATTATATTACCCTTTATCCCTAAAAACCATTTCTTTTTCACATCTTGTTTAATGCCCTCGTGGCCTTTTCCCCCTTCTTCCTCCCCGTCTTATCCCATCTGGTCTTTTTACCCCCTTAACTTCCCCTCTCTGTTGTATTTCTCTTCCCTTTTGCTTTCTAACCTCATATTGATTTTGCATCTTATTTTCTTCTTTCTTAAATATTTTTTTAAGTCTTATATCCTTTTTCCCCCTTTCTTTCTTCTTTCTTTCTTAAGCACCTCTATGGGTTCATTAAAGATGGCTTCTTCTTCTTCATCTTCTTCCATCAATTGTTGTATTTGCTGATAAGTAGCAAGCGCCATTTCTAAAAAAAAAAAAATTTGCCCCGCATCATCTTTCTTTATTTTGCCATATTCCTCTCTCAGTTCATCCGCAGATAAAATCATTGTAAATCCTCTTCTTTTTTCTTTAAACAGCCAAAGATATTTCCAAGCTTAAAGCAAATCCCAAAGTCCCAAAGTCACCAAACAATCCAAACAAAGCACAAAGTTCTTCCCTTCTTCCTGGGTTAAAATCAGTTGCAAAGGGAGAAAAAGAAAGCCAGTCTGTATTTTAAGTTCTTATTGCAGTAACTTCCAATCTCTAAAAACTTCCAGGCATCTCCTTCAACAGAATCTTAGTATAAATTTTCCTTTTGTCCTCTCCCTTCCCATTTATAACCAGAAGCTTTAGATTTTTACCTTTTATAGAATAGTAGTATTTTCAGCATTCATTCGTTAATTCCATGTGGAAGGAGAGTAAACTTTCACTTGAAACACTTTTACTCGCCGCTTGCCAATCTCTTCTGGAAACAAAGTATCTTTCAAACAAAAACCAAATCTCAGATTTCAGGGTGTTAAATATATCCTCTAATCCCAGTTCAGCCAAAATAACTTTCACTTCAAAAATTTCTCCTTCTTCCTCCAGCATGATCTTATCCGGTTGCTGACTTCTTTGTGGTGGCCATTGCTGACCGCCGCTGGACCGACTTGAGAAAGGGAGGTTGTGCCGGGCGGGAAGGGGTCTGCGAATACCCCAACCCCTTGTCCGGATCCTCCCTATCTTCGGTTGCCTCTACGGGCAACCTTATCCTCCGGACCCGTCTGGGTCGGAGGAACCAAGCGCTAGCGCGGCGGGATCGCAGAGATCGCGAAACCCCACCGCCTCCGAAGCCGACAAACCGGAACTCGTCTCAATGACTATATCTTTAAAGTAACTTAAATGATTTAAAAGCTAAGTAGCTGGTGCAGTTAAGCAGGTGGAAACATTAGTGCAAAAGAGAATAAGAAAACCTCTACTAGATCACTCCAGGAGCTCATCCTGTTGATCATTCTGACCTAAACTGGTGTTTGATATTCCAGAAGTACACGACAGCTACTGTATATTCCTCTTTCCCCTGCTCCTCGATATCTGTATGTAGAAAATGCTGCTTTGGACTCTTGGGATATATCAAGATTAGTCACCCAATTCCATATAAATGTATTTAATGACAGATGATAGACAGACAGACAGACAGTATTCTTTATTGACCAAGAATGATTGGAATTTGTCTCTGGTGCATAAATTCTCAATGTATATGCAAGCAACAAGTAATAAATCATGATTATAATCATAAAATACATTCATCATAAATCATAACATACAACACTCAGTGATAGTCCATAGGGTGCTAAATAACCAATCAACATAAATTATACTAGGATACTAAATAAAACAATATAAATCATAAGATACAAGCAACAACTTGTAGTCATAAGAAGATAAGGAATAGATAATAGAAAAGATGAGAAGGATAATAGTAATACAGCCCTACAAGGTAGTAAGACAGTGTTGTGGGAATTAGTTGTTTAGAGTAATGGTATTAAAACCATAAGGACTGGTAGCCATTTACTTAATTCAACTCCTCCTTGTCTCAGACTGAACCTCTCTGCATTTAATTTTAATGGGCGGCCCTAAAATTGTAATGCTATGGTACAGAGTGAAAATAACGCTTTCTTCAGATTCATACTTCCCATGTCATGCATGATTCTTATTCTATTCTTATTTCATGCCATATGCCTTTCCTTATCACAGAGCTACTCAAGCTTCATAATACTTATGTTGGGCATTTCCATACTTTCCCCAATTCTACTACATCTTTTTTGAGGTTTGATGACTATATGGTACCCCAAATGTGGTCTCAGCACAGATACTTTTTTGTTTGATTTTTAACCCACCTTTATTATAAATAACTTGATACAATTTGAGCATGTCCTGTGCTCAGTGTAAAATGCAGGCTAGACTTTTTGATGCTTTAAATCACCAAACACAAGGGAAAGTGGATTTTGCTGCTTGAAGGATATTTGCCTACAGCACAATTCCAATAATGGCAGTAATATCAGATTGCATAGAGTTGAGGCTTTCACTCTACAAGAGCTGAAAAATGATGATAGGGTCGCACTGGGAATTTTCCCTTCAGTTTAAATATTTGAGACACGGATGTCTCAGACAATCATAATCCTTTGGAAATTACCTTGCTATCACAAGAAGTGAAAGATATTATAATTAAGATGTGGAAATCTTATTTTCAGAAAATATTTTAAACAAAGGAAAGAAAAGCAATCCAGGGCTTATATTTCAGTTAGGTTATTTCAGTTAGATTATTCAGTCAGCTCATGAATCCTGAAAATTAAAAAAAAAGGTTTGGTGATAGCAAATGTTTCATTTATTTCTTTTATTCATGTATTTCTGTCCTCGTCTCTGCTTTAAATGCATAGATTCTTCTCATTCATTCCAATTCGTTTGCTGTAACATTACCGTCAGGTAAATTATATTTAGTACTAACTGTAACATGACTTGGATTTGCCTCACTGAGGCATTTTGAAGCATTCTGGAGCTTTAAGTACAACTTGCAAGTAGCCTCTGGGTACATGAGGTGTATATGAAAAGCTCTGGCATGGTTGTTCCCTACTTATGTTAGCAGTATAATTTCTAAGAATCAATTGTTGGCAATCTCTAGCAAGAATTCTTGCTGAAAGCCACACTGAATGCAACTGACTTTGCCATGAAAGAAACTTAATCTATAAAAATGTCAATCAGAGAACAGACATGTTAACAGATATTACATGTGGCATGGACAATGACCACCATAATCCATAATCACTTATATGATTGTGATATCTCCAGGTTTCCTGCAGGCAGCTATAATCTTGGAAATGTAATTTAACGCAAAGACAACACAAAAAAACACCACATTAACAACTTGTGGGTCAAGTGAGATAGATTCATGTACCAAAAAACAACATCAAGAAGGCATTAAAATGAATATGCAAAAAGAATTTAGTCTGGAATACAATTTGTCAACACTGGAATTATAACCAAAGTCTTCTGGATGAGTTACAATAAAAAACTAATATTTTAAAAAGAAAATCGTAACAATGTAGCATTTTCTGAGGATTGTATTCTACCACTCGGGTGTTACTCCAACAAGAAGCCCTCTTTCTATTAGCAATTGGTATACTCTATCTTATTTTAAGGTTCAGGGAGGTATTTATGGGAAAAGGTAATCTTTCATTCTTTCAATGAGTTGGGCTTAGAAACATGCCTCTGTAGAACTTGATAATCATTGCTCTATAACGAAAGGGGGAAATGTGGCTCAACCACTGTGGACTTTTCTTTCTTTATTTGTGTTTGGTGGGATTTGGGAAGGAATTTAACAGACCTTGAAATCACTTGTCCATGGTAAGATATCTGACTCTTGAGATTTTCCATGAGCCCATCAAGGACTCAAGTGCTGCTGCTGCCTGACCTTTTTCACATGTATATCTAAGACAAATGAGTAGCAAAGATCCTTGTCTAAGAAAAAAGTTGAACATCCATCCTGAACATCTCTAGGGACCCCTTACCTCTCTCTATACTTATGAAGTAACATCTGCTTGACTAACTGTGCTTACAGAGAGGAACGTAAGTCTCTAATACAAACAATATTGATCTGCTAAGGGGAGATATTTGGGGCCATAAAACTCTTAAGAAAAATGTAATAGAAGGAAATTTTCTCTAAGGAAAAAGCAGCAACTACAATCCTGAAACATAATAAGACACAAGTAAAGGTTAATTTAGTTTGACAGAAAAAAAAAGTAAGTGATTAGAAAGCTAACTGGGCATTTAGGTTTAATGGTGTTCAGAAGGCTCCTTGAAGGGCAAGAACAGGTTTTCATTTTCACCTCTCCTCTGCTCTTAACACGGGGATGCTAAAGATATGTGAATAAGTGCCTTGATGTACATCCACATCTAAGATGGAATTACTGAAGAAACTTCTACCAGATACTGAGAAGAAAGGAAATAACTTTAGCCTTCTTTGGGGCTATGATCTAAATAATTTTATATATGTGTATACCATAGGAAGTGTGCCAAGTCCTGACCATTTGCTGGAACCAGAGAGTACTTCCATGCCTCCTCAAGCACACTGACATTGGTTTGGAGAAGGTGTCAGCTGCCACTTCACACTTTCACTTTGCAAACATTCAATACCAGCAGTCATCAACTCAAGGGGAGGGGCTAGATGGGAGTGGGGGAAGCTTTAAGGGAAATGAAAATTCACTGCATCTCTCCAAGAGAAGGTTCAAGGTCAGATGGCTGGGAACACAACAGAGCGGCATTCCAAACCTACACCTGAAGTGACTGTTCTAAAAACATATTATTCAAATTTGATTGGACATGGGGGGCAGGGATGGGAGGTTGCTATGGGAAGGTAAGGTTACATGTGAGGACTTTTGGCATGCGCTTTTCAGTTCTGGTTTTGAACTACTGCAATCCACTTGACTTCTAGTAAACTATACCTTTCTCAAACAAAATGAAGTTAAGGATTGTTCTTAATTAGAGGCTCAAGTTGAGACAGGTCTAACAGAAGGCAGAACAGGACAATAAAAATGTATTTATTTAAACTTGCCTTCTCCTTCCCACGACAGAGAGACAATGACTGATTCAAAGTCACCCAGTTGGCTTTGTGACTAAGATGAGACAAGTGCTCATAGTGTCCCAGCTTCTAGCCTGGTGCTTAAACTATTATAAAAGACTAATTCCCTTTAAGCTTTCTAGCTCAGGTTAGAAAGTAAGAAAAAGAACACAATCAAAAGGTGTATAATTATGCGTGGGATAGATAAATGAGGAAGGAGAATTTTGGAAGGGGTTGTTTCTAACTGTTGATGAATCTGATTATCTTCTATGAGAACAAAGATTGAATAGAAAGAGCTTTGGTCTGAGCCAACATTGCTCCCCACCCTATCTCATGCATGCTACATGTGCTGTCCAGACAGTTTATAGTTAATTAGGAATTGGGAGCTGTCCCCTTAAGGGAATGCATCATGGTAAATGTAGTTAAGGTATTCTGGGAAATGTAGTCCATGTCAGGTGGCCACATCTGTAATCCTGATTGGTCACTGAATTGACCCTTGGTTGGGTTGTGGGAGTTTCCTTCTCTCTTTCCTGAACCCAGCATCGTGCTGGTGTCTGACCTCCTTGCTCCTTCGGCATGGGATAAAGATTATCATCCTTTTACACCATAAAGTCAGCAAAGAGAATTGGACATTGAGATGAATCTCGGCGTAACTGTGAGTTATATTTGAGGATGCCTGATGAACCAATAAAGAGACTTTGTATGGATGCCTTTGTGGAGTTATCTGTCTGTCTTTAGTCTGTAATTATAAGTTATATAAATAATATATTTTATTTATGATAATATAATATAAATATAAATATGAATATATATTATATTATATTATATTATATTATATTATATTATATTATATTATATTATATTATATTATATTATATTATATTATATTATATTATATTATATTATATTATATTATGTTATATTATATTATATTATATTATATTATATTATATTATTATATTATATTATATTATATTATATTATATTATATTATATTATATTATATTATATTATATTATATTATATTATATTATATTATTATATTATATTATATTATATATAAAGTTATATAAATTATAATTATAAATATATAATATATATTCAGTCAGTAATTATAAGGGGCAGAACATTACATCTTTACTAACTACCTCCAGATTTGGAAATTGCACATTTTGAGAAAGTTGAGATGTATTAGTTCCCTTTTCAATAGAAATCCACAAGCATGTTTTTTTCATGACATGATTCAACCCTTTTCTTCCATTATCCTATCTTCCTAGCAGATCTTTGGTGTCCGTTCTTCATCCTTGTCCTCTCATTGGCTTAATTTTTAAGATGGTCATGTGATACTTTCCTTCCTTTTTGAAAGCTTCCTTTAAAGGGCTGTTTGATGGTGAAAGCTATTAACAGGGAGATCAGGGGCCTTAAAGTTGCCTTCACATGTTCACAAGTTGCTCACTCATCTAGAACCCGAGAGCCAATGTAATGGCCCATTCAAGTGTTGGACTAGCTACCAAATTCAGGTTCATCTTCAGCCACAGAAATCCACTTGGTCACTTTTGGTCACTTATACACTCTTTCAGCCCAACCATGGGGTTAATACAGTGGGGGTGGGTGGGTAGGAGGGAAGAGAGAACACTATGCATGCAGTGCTTTGCTTATGAATGAAATATGAAGTTAAATGAATGAAATAATGAATGAATGAATGCATTTTATTATCCCTAATGTGCATTGACACATATGTCAGCATAATGAAAATATTATAAAAAGTGTTCCCCTCCCTCTTTTTTTTTTCCTCTTGGTGATATAGTATTTACAGTAAGCAGCCAACAAAGTTCTTAGCATGCTGCTAGTGTGACACCAGCTGAAAACAGCTGAAATCTTTCATTAATCATCCTTTGGTTGGCTTTTGGCTTTTGAAGAATCTCTCTTCTTTTCTTTTCTAGTATGGTGCCATCATAAAAAAAACCACAGCATTATGAACAGCCTCAGAGTAAGTATATGGGTTGTTGAGCTAGGAAGAAGGAAAGGAATACGAAAATGAGGAACGGAAGAAAGGCTTTTAAATGGGCAAGGAAAGAATTAAATTTTCATGGAAATGGTAGGACCGGGACTAGGATAGATTTTGAAACAAATTAAAATAAACATGTTATTTTTTACGCTTGAGAAAAGGTAGACATAATGGAGTTTATTTTAAATTAGTCTAAACTGAACTATTTGTCTGTTCACCTATGATTCAGGTCCAGGTTTATCATCCTTCTTGATTTAATCTGGGGATTCAATTTATGAACCCATTATCTAAATTTACAACTAATGTGGTAACTCCTACACAGATACTAGAACATGTGAGAAAAATATATTTTAGGGGCTGATCCCAAATTTCAGCAGCGGTATCAAATAAGAGTTCTATAGTTCTCAGTAACCATGGCAACACGGAATTACTGCATTTGAAAGAGAAATACCAAATGTGGCTTGACTGAGATGGATGACTTTTAATTTATTATCAATTTACACAATAACTTTTTAAACTTATGTTCTTCATTATGAACATATTACTATACCTATGGCTTCCTGCCTGAATTAACATTAAAAAAAAGTTGGCAAATTTGCAATGTTTAAATCTATTTTATTTTATTTGCTTAATGTCTTGTATATTTCAGGAGGATGAAAAGTACAGGTGAATGGGAGAGGAAAGAGACTAAGAAAATACAATTATTTTCCCCAATTCCAACTTTTTTTTAAATTCTGCTCTGTTTTATTAATATGCAATAGGATGGAGTGCATCTATTTTAAATGTATTAAATATTGGAATACAGGGAGTCCTCATTTAGGGACCACAACTAGGACCAGCAACTTGGTCATTAAATGAAGTGATCGCTAAATGAAACCTGCATGGTTCTTATGAGCTTTCCTTTGCTTTATAGGCCTGCAAAGGTAATAAATGTGAATTTTCTCAAAGGTGCTTTTTCAAAAGACAACTGGACTGTTTTTTCCTTGAGGGAGAAGAATACCTTTCACTTCTCACCCAAGAAGCTTCATCATGATAATTCTTCTTCTTCTACCTCAGGGGAAAAAACGGTCCAGTTACTTTTTGAAAAAGCACCTTTGAGACAATTATGACCAGGATGATGGAGAATTTCCACAAATGTTAATTTTATTTATAAATTTTATTTATACATTTATAATTTATAAATGGTATAGGATTTCCTACCTGAGCAGGTGGATTGGACTACAAGACCTCCAAGGTCCCTTCCAGCTCTATTCTGATTGATTGAATAATATATATATATATATATATATATATATATATATATATATATATATATATATATATATATATATATATATATATGGATCTTTGGTTATTCGGGTTTTTCTCCACGTAAGATTGGAAGTATCTAGGCAACGTTTCGATGAAGTCTCATTCATCATCTTCAGGCTTCTGTCTTCAACTCTGTGCTTCTCAGAGTGATGTGAGCTTGCAGCTGCTTCTTCCTTTTAACTGCTAGTGGGGTGTGACTTGATTGGTTGGGGGCTTGGCTGTGTTCTGATTGGGTGGGTGTGTGTTCTCATTGGTTGGGGTTTGGCTGTGTTCTGATTGGTTGGGGGTTGGCCATGTTCTGATTGGCTGGAGGTGTGTTCTGTTCAGGTGGGGGCTTGGTTGTGCTCAGGTTGGTCTTAGTTACTGGGGGATTTGAGCTGGTGAGCTGTGATCTTGCTGTTTGGCTTCGAGTTTGTGGTCGTGCTGCATCTTCATGGTGGGGTCAGTTCGCTTCATGTATGGTTCAGGGGGGTTTGAAGTGGGTAGTGATGCAGCCGCAGTGCGGCTTCTGGTCTGTGGTCGTGTCTCATCTTCTGTGTGGGTGTGAGTCTGCTTTTTACATGGAAGTGTGGTGGTGGCATCTTGTGTGGCCCTCGTGGGTGTGGGTCTGGTGTCATTCATCATGTTAGGTACTCATCTGTTCATGAGGGCGGGTTTCCAAATGGCTGGTAAGCGGGAGGTGTCATCTCTTTTATTCATGCTGTGTGGGCGTTTTTCTATCTCTATGGCTTCTCTGATTATTCTGTTGTTGAAGTGTTTGGTTTTGGCGATAGTTCTGGTATTTTTAAAGTCAATCTCATGTCCTGTGGCTTTGAGGTGTTGGACCAGGGAAGAGGTCGGTTCTTCTTGGTCCAACACCTCAAAGCCACAGGACATCATCAAGACTTCATCAAAACGTTGCCTAGATACTTCCAATCTTACGCGGGAGAAAACCCGAATAACCAAAGATCCACATACAAATACCATGAGAACCTCAGAAAACAAATATATATATATATATATATATATATATATATATATATATATATATATATATATATATATATATATATATATAAACACACACATACATACACACACATATTTATTTATTTATAATCTTATCTTATATAGGTTCAACTTGAAATCATGACGAATCTACAGTTCATTGTGGAAAGCACAACATACAGTTGGTCCTCTACTTACAACTGGTTGCTTAGTCACCATTCGAAGTTACAACGGACTCCCCCCAAAAGATACTTATGATCCCATTCCAAAGTTATGGTGGATAGGTGAACCTCCCTTGGTTATGTGACTGCCTTTTGAGTGTTAATCAACTGATCTACACTGATGGCTGTTTGCAGCATCTCATAGTCATGTGATTGTGATTTGTGACATTTTTGCTGAAAACTGGCATTTTGAAAGGAGAGAAGCAACCTAGAATTAAGGAGAAATTCCCTAATAGTGAGAGAAATTAACCAGTGGAATAGCTTGCCTTCAGAAGTAGTGGGTGCTCCATCACTGGAGTCTTTCAAAAAGAGTCTAGCCAACCATTTGCCTGAAAGGGTATAGGGTCTCCTACTTGAGCACAAGGTTGGACTAGAAGATCTCAAAGGTCCCTTCCAGCTCTATTACTTTATGTTCTTTGGTTTTCAACAAAAACTCCTCATACTAATAGTTTCATTTAACAACCATTCATCACTTAATGATCCATGGTTATTTGCTTAATGAGGACTGCACAAAAAGTTGTAAAATCAAATCACATGATGAATATTATGGGCAGACTTGATTATAATCATAAATACAGGAGTATTCGATCCATATTCCAGAAATAAGCCATAATTCCAGACAATAATTCAGACTATTGTGACTATGGTACAAAAATGGAAAGTGTGTATTTTCAGATTTTACATGAGATCCTCCTGAAATGATATGCAAAAACATTTCCTGTCTCTCTGCGTAGAATGATCCACTGCAATAATACAGAATCGTACAGGCTAATCCATAATAATCACAAGTCTGAGAAATTTTGTTATGACCAAGTCATGTATCAGAGGCACGTATCCTTGTGATTTGACAGAAACAATTCTTATCTTTGCTTCAAAGGAACCATGGTAATTGCACTGATTATTTTTGACATTACCATTTTATCCATTTATTTATCTAATTTATATAGCCACCCATGTCATACCTTCTACTATTGGTATCTTATGATTATATTAGTTTGTCATTTGTTGTTTGTATGTATACTGAGAGCTTGTGCACCAGAGACAAATTCCTTGCGGTGTCCAATGACACAAGGGCCAATAAAGAATATTGCATTGTATTGTATCTCAAAAAGTGACTTTGAGCAGTGTACAAAAAGTGGCAAAAATGAAGATCTGGAATGTTATGAATCTACAGGTAGTCTTCAACTTGCAACAATTCATTTAGTGACCGTTCAAAGTTACATCACCCAAAGAAGAGACCTATGACCATTTTTCACACGTATGACCATTGCAGCGTCCCCATGGTCATGTGATCAAAATTCAGACAGTTGGAAATTGACTCGTATTTATGATGGTTGCAGTGTCCTAGATTCATGTGATCCTCTTTAAGGGACCTTCTGGCAAGCAAAGTCAATGGGGAAGCCAGATTCACCTAACAACTGTGTTACTAACTTAACAATTACAATGATTCACTTAACAATCAGAAAGTTCATAAAATGGGGGCAAAGCTCACTTAACCAATGTGTCATTTAGCAATATAAATGTTGGGCTCATTTGTGGTCGTAAATCAAGGAATATCTGTATATGAAACCACCATAAATACATAAACCATGCTGTTAGGAATGAGAGTCACCTAACAGTTGGGTTGGAAATATATAAAGCAGGATAGTCATTTAATACTGTATCTTTAAGAGAATGCTGTAATTGTAATTGGCTGAGGTTCCTCCAACGGCCATAAGATGGAGCCGGAAACCTGGTTTCTTTCTTCTTGCATTTTCCCTTTTGCCTTTTGCCTGATTGTCATTCTGCTTGGATTGCTGTGAGTCTTGCAACTGTTCGCAAACTCCGTTTACTGAACTTTGTTTATGATACTGGTAAAGAAAAGAACTTCCAAAAGGATTATCCCTGGACTGATACTAACTGCTTTGACTGTGTATGATTTGGACTGTTAGTTGGACTTTGTTTAACTGTTTATTGAAAGTAAAACCTACATTTTACTATTCAGTGTATCTGTATGCTGGTGGTGTGTTATTCAGCATCACTCTCACTATGTTTCCCTGAGTGTAGTCATTCTCCTAACGGGGAATACTTCAACACATGCCTTCCACCAATGCCTGCATGGAAGCTTCATTTATGAAAGCCATCTCAAGATCTTTCTTGGGCTGTCTATACACATTTCCTCTCAACTGTTTTAAATGCATATGGACGATTTAAAAAGAAAACAATCCAGTCTGCATTTATTACATTCACCATAAAACCAACTGTAAAAGGAAATAGATAGATAGATAGATAGATAGATAGATAGATAGATAGATAGATAGATCTTTGGTTATTCAGGTTTTTTCCACGTAAAATTGGAAGTATCTGGCGACGTTTCGATGAAGTCTCATTCATCATCTTCAGGCTTGTGTCTTCGGCTTTGTGCTTCTCGGAGTAAGCACAAAGCCAAGAACAAGCCTGAAGATGATGAATGAGACTTCATTGAAACGTCGCTAGATACTTCCAATTTACGGGAGAAAACCCGAATAACCAAAGATCCACTTACAAATACCCGCGAAAACCTCAGAAAACATATATATATATACACACACACACACAAAAGAAACAGACTGTATCACTGTAGGTTGAAGAGGAAAATTCAGATCAACAAAGCATGGCAGGAATTACACACACCCTTCTGGTCTAGTTGTATGTAAATACACATTTCTTCTCAATCCTATCAAGCTTTTAAAGTGGCATGACTGTATTTTAAAGTGAACCAGCATCACTGTTATTTTCTGCATGTATGAAAAATGGGTGATTCTTATTACCTCACTGAGAGAACTTTTGCAATTGTCAGCTATGATAAGGTAAATTTACTCCTGCTGTCAAAGATTTTAACCCTGCTAAATACAAGGATTCTTATAAAAACAGGTTACTATAGTTACTACAGTCTGGCTACTTTCTTTTTTCTTTTTGGAAAAAATGTAAATGGTTTAGGGTGACAGTGCTTTATAAAGAGCTGAACTGCGGTGGTTTTTTTTTTTTTTTAAACTTTAATCCAAGGCACTATATGAATAGCTTTGATCCTAAATCTGCTGATCAAGCCCAGGACATTAAAACATAGAAGACTTTAAGGAAACGAGAACAATTTTTCAAGGCAGAAATGAAAACTAACAAGGGTATTACTGTCTTTTGAAAGCTTAAAAAAGATTAACATTTTTTTCTTGTAATTTTTCTGTTGAACATCAGCATAATTGTTGATGTGGGGAATGTTCTCTATAAGCCGTTATAATACAAACATAAACTTTGAAAGAGGTCTAAATGTGCAGGATGCAATGGCTTTCTAATTTTGTGGCTCTGCTTCAGTTGGCTTATCAATCTACCGACCTCCCCGCCTCCCAACCATTCCTATTTTGAAAATTGATGGGTTGCTTCTCTGTAAGACAAAAATGTATTCCCATTTTGCAAGGTCCAAAGTCCTCCAAAATATAAAAATGAGGCAAATAGTTTCATCTTCACCCATCTTATCTCATAATTGGATACACTCCTTGAGGATGTTCTACTCATGTTACTCTCTTCTTGAACAGGACACAGCTGTTTTAATGAGATTCTCCTCTACCGCTCTTTCATGTTAATTAAGGAATGGCTGTCACGGTCTTGGATAAAATCAGATTCAGAGCTCAGCTTTTTCTATACAATGGATCAACTTCCTTATTATCTAAGTGCACCATATTTTTCAGAGGCATTTTCTTTGTCAAAAACAATAGGAGGGTTAGCTAAAAAGTAGTTCTGGGAATTCCTTCATTCTCAATCCAACCTCTTATTAAAGTTCAAAGCATATGCCATGCCTCATTCATTACCTATGGACAATTGCTTCCCATCCACCACAAAATAATGATTTTGATCACCATTTTTTTCACTGATATTTCTTTTTTCCTTTCTGAGTATTTTTTCAGGATCAAAAACTACTCATCTCTTGAAGATGAGTATTCATCTCACTAAATACTGCTAGGTCCCTTAGGATTAGCTTCTCGAAATGGTTTGGTAACTAGAGTTCTCTGGGCAAATGAAAATGCATATTTAAGAATCTAAAGCAGTAAAAAGTACAAAAATGATGTAACCATAAAAATAGTACAAATAATTCATTATGAACAACTGAATTAACTATTAATTAATAACAGTTAAGCAACAAACAAAAAAGTAAGAAAATTAAATGTATAAAAAAGAGAGTGAGAGAGAATATAATCTCTAGACTTAGATCTATACCTATTTATATATAATAGAGCTGAATCTTCTTCCTTCCTTCCTTCCTTCCTTCCTTCCTTCCTTCCTTCCTTCCGTCCGTCCATCCATCCATCCATCCATCCATCCATCCATCCATCCACTGGCTTGACTCCTGACAATTGCCTGGACTAGTCTCCGTGGTTTTCTTGGCAAGATTTCACAAGTGATTTGCCATTACCTTCTTCCAAGGGCTGAGAAAAGGTAACTAGCCCAAGAGCACTGAGCTGGTTTGTGGCCATGGATGGGACTGGAATTCACAGTTTCCCAGTTTCTAGCCTGGTGCCTTAACTACAATATCAAATTCCCTCATGGCTCTCATCATCTATAGATGTATAGATTTTATTTATTTATCAAATGTACACATCTGCCCATCTCACAAAAATGATTCTGATAAAATCAGATAAAATATCAAATAAAAATATCAGATAAAATATCAGATTAAACCCCATATCAATAAATACCATAGAGTGAAAAATAATTTTTATTTATTTATTTATTTATTTATTTATTTATTTATTTATTTATTTATTTATTTATTTATTTATTTTTGTCAATTGCTTACAAGATAATAGGTATAAGTAAAAACATAGTTATGAATACATGGATACAAACAGACTTCCGGCGAAGCAACAAAGTGGTGCGGACAAGCGGCAGCTCCATGAAGTCCCGCCAATTTCTTCAAGCCCTGGGGCTCTTAGGAGCCAAAAGTCACCCTGGATGGATAGTAAAGGCAGAGGGATGCTTCGGTGGTCGCAAGGAGAGGAGAGTCTCCTCGACTGACCTGAAGAAAACCCCTCCATCTGAACTAAAAAGAGAACCAACAGCATGGCTGAATCGAAGCCAGAAAGGCAGCTGAGACGGAAGTGAAAAAGAAAGGAAAGATCTTGTAAAGGCGTGCTTAATTTTGGTAAGAATCACTCCAATTTCCGGAAGTGAATTTTTCTTGAAAGTGGGACTCAAAGGAGGAAATTAGCTGCGATTAATGATCGGGAGTGACTGTCAGATTTAGTAAAGAAAAAAAAGATATTGCAGGTAGAAGTAACTTTAAAAGTAAAGGACAGATTGGATTGGTTAACCGAAATTTCTGGACTGTATTTTTACTACTACTCAACTTGAAGAACTTTGGGAAACTATTGGAAAATAGTCTTATTCAGAGAAATATTGATTGTAGTTAAAGTGTTTTAATTCAGCTAGTTTTGCTCTCTTTCAATAATCCAGTGTGCTTTCGAACATCCTGTTACAGCCTATTGTTTACAGCGTAATAGCAGCAGCCACTGAAGCAATAAATTCCTCCCACCAAGTAAATAACAGCTGCTAGTAAAACAATTAACCCTTTCCTTGCAGACTCTCAATGCTACCTCATTACTTTAATCAAACACTGATTAATTCATTACCTCAAAACTTACAACTTTTCTACCTCATTACCTATATCAATGATTAGATAATCAATTTCTATAAAATAATTTATTAATGGTTTAATTGATTTATTGTTTTAATTGATTAGTGTGATTGAGTGTTTAGTGCAAATGGTGTGATTACTGATTAGTTTAAAAGATCAAGATTCATATAATTTAATTGATTAGTAAAATTAGTGATTTAGTGAATTTAATTGAACAGTGTGATTAATGATTAGTGTAATTAATTGATTAGGCTGATTGTTACTTAGCAAAATTGTTTGACTAGAGAGATTATTGCAATTGATTGATTGGTGTGATATTGGCTATATTGATTACCCAAAATTGTTTCATTAAGTAATTTAATCAATGTACCATCTTAACAAACCTACCATGCCAAAAAAAAAAAAAAACCCAATGCCAAACCACAACCGAAAGGGAAAGTAATCCCCACCAATGAACCACAAGACTCCTGCACATGCCTTAAATGCTATAAAGCTCTAAAGGATAATGAAAATTCCATCAATTTCTCTATGTAACAAATACGCTCATCATGACAGCTTGGGATTACCCGAGCAAATGATTCAATACCTAGAATCATCCAATGAGTTTCCATACCTCTGCAAATCATGCAGACCCAAACTGGATCTGTTTGAAAGAGTTGATACCATAGAAACATGAATAACATCCCTTGACACCATAGTAGCATCCCTGTACGCTTTAAAAGAAAGATTATTTAACCTTGAAAAAAAGACATAACGCAAAAACTTGAACATCCAATTACTACAAACCACATCTCTACCCACAACCCAATGCACAACCCAATCCACAAAAAACATAAATCAGACAAATAATGATATCCCAATCCTCATCAGAGAAGCTGTTGAACGTGAATGGAAACGTCCAAACGCCATCTTATTTGGTCTAGAGGACATCAATGGCAATGATAACATCACAGCTGTCCGAAACATCATCAGTGATTATCAAGTATCAACCATCTCCCCTGAAATACTTGACATTTCCCGCATTGGCCGGGAGCTCAAAAACAGAGATGGCTCTGGTCTTCCGGTTTGCAAGCTTTCAGCGGCGGCAGGGATTCGCGACACCGCGCGATCCCTGCTGCGTTCGCCGCCAAGGTACCCCCGATCCGTTTGGATCTGGGGGATATAGCTGCCCTATAGAGGCAGCTGAAGACAGGGGGGATCCGGAAAAGGGTTTGGGGGTGTCACAGACCCCCTCCACAGCTGGCTAAACCCCCTTTTCCCAAGGCGGAGGAACGGCGGTCAGCAATGGCCGCCACGAAGAAATCTGCAGCCGGACAAGCAGGTGCAGGAGGGAGAAAGTCGGAAGAATAGTGAAAGTTGCTTCTAACTGGGACAAGACAAGAGAAAGTGACCTGGAATCTTGAAGGCTGCTAAGTATGTATTGTCTCTAGTGAGAGTTACAAGCTGCGAATATTTTAAAAGGGAAAGTTTTTTCTTTGTTCCACTCTCCTTCCTAAAGTGACAGCAGAGGGAAAAAATCCTGTTGGCTGTGAGTGGGAAGGGAGAGGGGAAAAAAATGGAGCAAAATTTGAAAATAAGGAGAAAATTGCCTAGAATTTTAAAGAGTTATTAAATATCAATAAGACTTCCAAAAATATATATTTGAAAGGGAACTTTGTGATTAAACTTTAACTCCAGAAAGAGAAAGTGAAGAAAAAGAAGGTATTTAAAAGAAACAGCCTGTTTGGATTGTTTGGTGACTTTGGAACTTTTGAGAATTATTTCTGATTAAAACATCTGGGTGGTTGTCTGGGAAAACTTTTTCTCTACACAATGGCATCACTTGTGGATGGATTGAAACTTGTATATCAAAAATATGAAAAAGAAAAACAAGAAGGGAAAGATGGTCTTGGCACTATTTTTCAATTTTTAGAAATGGCGGTTTATACTTATGTGAAGCAGAATGAACAACAGGATGAAGGGGATAAAGAAGAAGCCATCTTTGATGAACAAATGACTTTGGTTGGAGAAGGGAAAAAGAAAGAGAAAAAGGAAAAGAGGACTCTAAGATCTGGAAAAATAACCCAAAAAGAGAAGAATAAGGTGAAAAAGGGACATTATGTTAGGAAACAACAGAAAGGGGGAAAACAGAATAAAAGGGAGGTGGAGAGACAAGGGGTTAAAGAGGACAAGGAGAAGAAGAAGCAAGGGAGAAAGGAAGGGATGAGAAGCCCTAATGGTGGGGAGCAAGATGTTAAGAAGCAAAAGTTTTTTAGAGATAATGGATAAACTTTATTGATAAAGGGATTCTAGAAAGGTACATAAGACTGTATTTTTATATTTGTATTTAGAAATAACCATAGAAAATTGGAAATAATATGTAATTTAAAATGTGATAAAATATTTAACATAAACTAGTGAAATTTTTGTTAAGAAAAAAGGAGTATTGCAATGAAATATGATTTAAGATTGTGATCTGGGGGGGGGGTAATAATTTTTGGAAAGTATAACTGTTCCCACAAAGGCATGATATTTAATTGAAATGGATAAAATGTTTAAGATATAAATGATTGTTAATATTAATGATCAGACTATGGTATATTAGCGAATTTTTTTGTGAAATGAGAGATTTGAAGTAGAAGAAGGAGGAACATCGTAATGAAATAATGAGCTATAATATGTGATGTGGGGGGGGGATAACTATGGAAAATAGGGCTCCCATAAAAGTATGTGATTTAATTGAAAAGTAATATTTTAAACGTTCAAGATATAAATGAATATCAATACTAATGTATAGATTTGTATCATTTTCTATAACATAGTATAATTTTAGAATGTACCAGACAGAATCCCAATGTAAGTTATGTGTTTTATATTAAGTATTATAAATATAGGGGAGAGAGATAAAGGCATCATACTCCATATAGTGTACAGGAGAAGTTTTTCTTCTTTTTTAAAGAAGAAAAATAAATGGATGGCTGGAAATAGAACAGACAAAGAATAATAAATATTATGATCTGAATTGAGAGGAGATAAATAAAATAAAATTGAGAAAATTTAAAAGAGAGGAGAAGTTATATAGAAAATTGAAAATGTTAATAAGATATGAAATGGTATATAAAAGGAATATGAATTTGAATTTGTGTCTGTACCAAGAGTTATAACCCGGGACTAAGCAACTTTCAGAAAAGAGATTTTTTATGCTTTTATGTTTTGTGGTTTTGTGTATTTATGTATTGTATGTCTTGAAGAATTAATAAAACTTGTTTAAAAAAAACAACAACAGAGACGGCTCTGTGGCCCCATGCTTCTGCAGGGTCATTTGCAAAAATGAATCAAGGAAACGTAAATTCATTTATACTATAAATTCACTTGACAAAAGCAACACCAACCATAAGAACCTCCGTTCACGCCCTGACCTAACCATATAGCAACATGCCCACTCCCTTGTACTCCGCACAGAACTCAAAAAATATCTAGACAATGGAGAGAAGGACCTATACATTAACTACCATGCTGACTGGATCAAAAGTAAGTCACACAACCTGCAACTCAGCTTTAACCTTCAACCACAAACCTACTCCAACCAATCCACCATCACCCAAGACTAGGCACGCACGCCCCTAACTACCTCAATTCCAACTACAGCTGGCCTTAAATGCAAGCTACTCAATGCAAGAAGCCTTGTGAATAAAATACCTGAATTTCTCCTCTTACTAAATATGGCTAAATTCGACATCATATTTGTCTGTGAAACATGGCTCAATACATCTCTCCCTGATTCCATTACCACAGTAAGAGACTATCATGTTTACCGATCAGATCATGAAATTCGTAGATCTTCTATAAAAAGTCCTGACATCTAAAAAACATCCAGGTTACCCAGGAGCTTGCTCTTCCTGAGACCATCATCTGTGAACTATCCTTAAATATCACATTTCGATTCTTACTATGTTACAGAGCACCTGATTATGACATCGAACATATAAACAAGCTAAATTCACTACTAACATGGGCAACATCTTGCCCACACGCTTTTATCTTTCTTGGTGACTTCAATCTACCTCACATTAACTGGACCCTAAACGAATGTACAACTGAACCCATATACACACACACACACATACTATACACACACATCCATATAAACATAATTTATACATATACTCTTTCTCTGTGTGTGTATAGCTATAGGTACAGGTACAGATAAAGAAAGGTTTCCAGCATGATTATACATCAAGGTGCATGGGACGCTGTTACCTTCCCACAGAAATGGTACCTATTTATTTACTCACATTTGCATGTTTTCAAACTTCTAGGTGGGCAGGAGCCAGAGAAAGAACAGGAGCTCACCCCATCACTTATTGCTCAGGTCTCAAAGCTAGGCTATCAGCTTTCCAGCTGACAAGCTCAGAGTCTTTAACTGCACTCATATGTATAGTTCTAAAAGTATTTTTAGCCTTGTGTATTATATATTTGTAGCCTTAAAATTATTAATGGTTTTATTTTATTTTTATTATGCTGGTCTAGGATCGTAATAAAGAGTTTGATTTGATTTAACACATATGTATATTAAAAAATGTTTAAGGATATAATCCTGAGCTCTATCTACTGCTGATATTTAAACCACAACAAATCCAGACATTCAGACATTTCTTACCTAGCTTCCATGAATGCACATCATCATTGTTGTGTATTAAGAACCTGCCTGAAGTTCCCCTTCTGGTCCGCCATCCGAGTGGGAGCGCCGATCGCTCCCATTGGCTGATGCCGTTTGACAGCCGCTATAAAAGGGAGCTGTCAAACGGCATCAGCTGTCGCCGCCAGCTGGCTGTCAGATTGCCTCTGAAGCCGCGGCGACCCTTTATTCACTGAATAAAGTATTGTTAGCCTAGCCCTGGCTTTGTCTCCTTCTGTAACCGCCGCTCCACAACACTGGCGACGAGGGCGGGACGCAGTAAAGACATCCAGGCGAAACAATTGAGCCGAAGTCACACAGAGAAAGAGCTGAAGCCGCTAAGTGCCGAGTGAAGTCACCGCCGCCGCGCTCTCCAAAAGAGCGCGAACTTCAAAGCTCCGCAGCTGAGGAGCCGAACGCCGCTGACTGGCGCTACTGAAACGCTTTTCTAAAAGCGACTGCTAACTTTTTTCCTCACCTAGCAGACCCACTGTTGTCGCTCAAATGGCATCTACGCCGACCTTCCCACATTTCCAGCCAGGAACAGAGACTTGGGAATCCTACATTAATAGATTTGAATGTTTTTTAAATGCTATAGACTTGTCTAGGGCTACAGACCTGAGGAAAAGGTCATATTTTTTAAGCTTCTGTGGGGCTACAGTTTTCGACACTGCCTCAGCATTAGTGTCACCACGACCCATTAAGTCTATTCCCTGGGAAGAGCTTAAAGAGATTTTAGCCAACCACTATTCCCCAAACCCTCTCAGATAGCTAGGAGGCTAGCTTTTAGGAGAAGGGTTCAAGCTGAGGGAGAAACCGTGAGCCAATATGTGGCAGCCCTAAGATCTGCTGCCATACACTGCGGTTTCAGGGATTACCTGGAGGACATGCTATTGGACCAGATAGTGGGTGGTATTAGGGATTTAAAACTCCAGAGAAGACTGTTAGCAAAGAAAGATCTAACTTTATCCATAGCCATTGAAGAAGCTCAAGCTGCTGAATTATCTGAAATATCTGCAGCTGAGATTCAGGGAGCTACCCCAAAACAAGGACAGGCCACAGTCCATTATGATGAGGTATCCCAGGAGGAAATAGAAGAACCATTAGAAGTAAATCGCCTCACACACCCCAGAACTCCTTTAGCTCCACCAAGAAGAAACAACAACCAGTTCACCAAACAACAGCCCCCTTGTGCAGGCTGTGGAGGTAACCACCTTAGATCCAATTGCAGATTCAGGAATGCTATTTGCCTAAACTGCCAGAAAAAAGGGCATATAGCCAGAGTTTGTCAAGCTGAGCAGGCCCCCTTTCAAAGATCGCGAGTCTCTGCCTCATCCCAAAGGCAAGTAAAAAGCTGCTATACCTGCCATCATGCGGGCAGTTTCTCCACGAACCCTAACAAAATAAGCGTTTCTCTTCTCTTAGAAGATAAGCCCTGCCACATGGAGGTGGACACCGGGTCAACCCTCTCCATCATCGCTTGGTCCACGCTGAGGAAGATTCTACCTTCGTTCCCAAGGAGGAAGCTGACTGCCTGCCACCTGAACCTTCGGGACTACCAGGGAAAGACCATTCCGGTCCTGGGTAAGGGAAAATTCCTTATTCAATTCCAAAACTTTAGAGGTTACTTGCCACTGGTAGTTGTTGATGGTGCCCTACCTAGCTTGCTAGGACTGGATTGGTTCCCTGCCCTAGGTCTAAACATCACAGGGATTCACTCTGTCAAAAACTCTGATGTTGATGCCCTTTTTAATGACTACGCTGATGTCTTCAGCAATGACCTGGGCTGTTATACGGGCACCCCCATATCCTTCAATGTGGGTCCACAAGCCACCCCTATCCGTTTGAAACCTCGAAGGGTTCCCTTCGCCATTAGGCCCAAATTAGACGCTGAGCTAGACAAACTCATTAGTCAAGGAGTTTTGGAACAGGTAGATTTTGCCAAGTGGGAAACGCCCATTGTCACCCCTTTAAAAAAGGATGGTAGCGTGAGAATTTGCGCGGACTATAAGACGTCCATCAACCGTTTCCTTCAAGTTAGCACATACCCAGTACCTGTTATTCAGCACCTGCTTCACACATTCGAGCCAGGCGTAGTTTTTGCAAAATTGGATATGTCCCAGGCATACCAACAATTCCCTGTAGACCAGCACACTGCTGATCTCCAAACCATAGTAACACACAGGGGCGCCTTCAGATGTAAACGTTTACAGTTTGGGGTCAGCGTAGCCCCAGACATTTTTCAATCACTCATGGAAAGAATCCTCCAGGGCCTACCCGGGGTGGTTCCATACTTTGATGACATTTTAGTTTCGCCCCTACCAAGGCACAACTGCTACTCAGAGTAAGGTCTGTTCTTGACAGATTTAGACTAAATGGGCTCAAATTAAAAAAAGATAAATGCACCATAGCTACCAACCAAGTAGACTTCCTGGGTTATCGAATTGATGCCTCAGGGATTCACCCCATAGAAAGTAAAGTCAGGGCCATTCACGAGGCACCCACTCCCTCTAACAAAACTGAATTACAGGCTTTTTTAGGGCTCCTGAATTTCTATGCATCCTTCCTACCCCACAAAGCCTCTGTAGCTGAGCCCCTGCATAGGCTCCTGGACAAGGAGGTCTCCTGGCACTGGGGACATAAAAAGCCAACGCCTTCCAGGCAGTGAAGTCGCTGTTAACCTCAAACGCAGTGTTAGTTCAATTTAACAAGGACTTGCCCTAGTACTCGCCGCTGATGCCTCACCTTTTGGGATAGGAGCAGTTTTAAGCCACAGGCTTTCAAATGGATCTGAGGCACCCATTGCCTACTTTTCAAGAACATTCTCTGCTGCTGAGAGAAATTACAGCCAGATCGATAAGGAGGCTTTGGCAGCTGTAGCTGCTGTAAAAAAGTTCCATGAGTTTCTCTATGGCCATTTTTTTGAACTGGTAACTGACCACAAACCTTTGTTAGGGCTGTTAGCTGGAGACAAACAAACCCCACAGGTGCTGTCCCCGAGAATGACCAGGTGGACACTTTTTTGGGCCGCTTATTCATACACCTTGATTCATCGTCCTGGAATTAACCTGAGCCACGCAGATGCCCTCAGCAGGTGCCCCCTGCCTACTCCAGTCGAGGACCCAGCTCCCATCCACTCAATCTTCGAGTGCACGGGACTGGACCTCCCACTTTCAGCCGGGGATGTTGCTGCGCACTCAAAAAAGACCCATTGATTTCCCAGGTCCTGGACTGGGTGGGGAGGGTGGCCAGATATACATTTTGCCCCTGATTTAATTCCCTTTAAGATTCGCAAGCAGGAGTTGTCTGCAATACAGGGCTGTCTGTTATGGGGGACAAGGGTGGTCATTCCTGCCTCCTTGCAAGAGCCAGTTCTAAAAACACTGCACGAGGGTCATCCGGGCATGGTACGGATGAAGGCCTTGGCCCGCAGCTACGTTTGGTGGCCTGGACTAGATGCCCAAATTGCCAGTTGGGTCAACGCATGCCAGGCCTGCCAGGCGACAAGAGCAGCTCCACCCATAGCTACACCCACCAGGTGGGAAGATGCAGGGGCACCCTGGGCCAGGTTACATATTGACCTAGCTGGCCCTATGATGGGGAAAACATTCTTGGTGGTAGTGGACTCGTTTTCAAAATGGACTGAAGTAGCCGTGCTGTCTTCCACCACAACTCAAGCCATCATTAGGGTTTTGACCAGACTGTTTGCTACTCATGGACTGCCAGACACCTTGGTGTCAGATAACGGGCCTCAATTCAGCTCAAACGAATTTGCCATCTTCGCTGCCAACCTGGGCATCAGGCATGCCCTTACAGCCCCTTTTCACCCGCCAGTAATGGGATGGCAGAGAGGGCTGTTAGGTCAGCCAAGGAAGTTTTGGCCAAACTGAGGCAGGCAGACTGGCACTCCAAGCTGTCCACTTACCTACTCACGCAACACGCCACACCATGCCCTACAACCAACAAGTCACCTGCTGAACTTTTAATGGGCAGGCGACTCCGAACCACCCTGGACAGGTTGCACCCCCACTACTCACCCAGCACACCCCTGGCATCTGACAGCCATGCCAGGGGTTTTGCCCTGCAAGACCTGGTCTATGCCAGGAACTATGCAGGGCACCCGTTATGGCTGCCAGGGCGGATAGTTTCTATTACAGGGCCCAGATCTTACAGAGTCCTCCTGGAAGATGGAAGAACCTGGAGAAGGCATATCAACCAGCTCAGGAGACGCTGGACTTCGCCTGCCGCCGGAAGCCTGGACAACCCGCTGCCGAGCCACCCGGTCTACTCGCCGCCTGCCGCAGCCGTCCCGCACAACTACCCGGTCTACCAGAGGCCCGACTTCCCAGCCAGCCGACCGACGCAGGGAGACTCACCAGAGCCGCCTCCAGAGAGCAGGTCCGGATCGGCCGTCGACCCTCCGCAGACGCCTGGCACCGCCGGAGAAGACAGAGACTGTGCTGCAGCCCCCAAGCCTCCAGAACCACGGAGGACAAGCCGCGAACGAAGACTGCCATTGTGGCTACGGGACTACGCATGCGCGCGGCCAGGGGGAAGGAGTGTTGTGTATTAAGAACCTGCCTGAAGTTCCCCTTCTGGTCCGCCATCCGAGCGGGAGCGCCGATCGCTCCCATTGGCTGATGCCGTTTGACAGCCGCTATAAAAGGGAGCTGTCAAACGGCATCAGCTGTCGCCGCCAGCTGGCTGTCAGATTGCCTCTGAAGCCGCGGCGACCCTTTATTCACTGAATAAAGTATTGTTAGCCTAGCCCTGGCTTTGTCTCCTTCTGTAACCGCCGCTCCACAACAATCATTATCAGTTTTAGGTATCCCCAGGAAAAGATCTGGAGATGAGAATTTTTTCCCCACATCAGGACATTGTATTCAGGTCAAGCTGATTTGTCATTGTGAGCTGATATTTTCAGACAAATGCCAGGGTTGGCGTTCGCACCCAAAATTTATCTGTAATACCCTTTCAGAGCAGAGTGGAGTTTTTATATGTCCTGAGTTTTTAATATGTGACATCAAGCCCATGAAGATTTCTTACCTGGTTGAAGTTTCATGTTAATCTTTTTAATCTTGCTTTTTGTTGTGCTTTACTTCTATTATGGAAACCAGATGTTGTGTTTATTATGTTCATTATTTTAAATTATTCAGTTTGTTGTTATTGAGGCAAATGAGAAAGAGCGGGAGCTTAGCTTGCTTTGATTACAATCTGTTTCTGAGCAGCCCTGTTTACCTACCCAATTTAGGTGGTGGTGTAAGGGACCCACAAAGTTAGTAAGTAAGCAAGAACTCTTTGCCACTTGCTATTTCTAAACAACAGAAGGGAGAGAGACTGCATTGTTTCAGCTGACAATAGTATGGCCTGCATTCATGCATACAAATGAAATAAAGAACATTTATCAAGCATCTATGAAAAACCATGTCCGACTCTGTTTAAATTCATACAAAAAACAAATTAATGTATTCCCCTTAATCTGTGATGAAAAAAAAAGATAATGCAATTTACCAAGAGCAAGTTCAAAGTTTTGCTTAGTGGTCTCTTTCAGCAGAATAATTAAAATTCAACTGCCTTTTCTTTCATCTGTGTGCTTGAAGGTTGCCACATTCTATAGTTGACTAGCTAAATTATATGAATCAACTTCCATTCTATTGAATAGAAATCATGAGTATGTTGATAACAATCCAGAACAACCTTTTAATGAAATACTATTAATGATAAGTTGACAATCTTATCTAGGCAGAGCCAAGAGAGAAAACGGTAAAAATGTGGCAAGCAGAGTAGGCCAGAAACTACTGTAGATTTAAAAGAATCAAAAGTTGACATTTGATATTTATTTATTTATTTATTAAACAAATAATCAATTTGGCATTAGGTGTCACACAACAAGACCAATCAGGATAAACTTGACTTTTGGCAAGAGCTTTTCTATAAAAACAAGTTTGAGAATTGCAATTCTGATGAAAAAGATTGGGGTGTCTCTGGACCAGGATTACCCTTTACCATTTAGCTTAATTTTGGCACCAGGGTCCAGTACAACTTTAATTTTTCCCCAGGGGTTTCTTTCATCTTCTCTATGAAATTGAATGATCATTGTATGAGGTCATCATCTCAAATTATGTTATTATAAATACTTATGCATGTAGGGAGTATAACTTTGTCTTTCCAGAGGTCTTGGAAATCAAATCACACCATCTTAGTTATCATATCTGAGGAAGGTATTGTGACATGAAAATAGAGCATGTGATGTCTACAGTTCTCTTAGACTTTGTGGAAATTTGAACCTAGTATCTTAATTGCTAGTCCCGCTTGCAAGCACCATTTCAAGAATCCCCTTCCTTTTACAAAGGCAATTGTTTTTTTGTTCAGCATTCAGTGGGGGGAGATGAAAAATGACTTACAAAGACTTCCAACATTCCCTTTTTCCCTAGAAACCAATTAGGGTCTCTAATTGTCAACCATGCTGCCCAAGGCAATATCATTTGTCATAGTCCAAGCACTAAAAAGTTAGGAATGAATAATTAAGGTTATCATGCATCTTTCACCAAATCAATGAAATTAAAAAATAACAACAGATTAGTTACTGTTAAGCAAAGAAATAGTGTCTTAATCATGGAATTAATGACTCCTTTTGTTCTAGGAGGACATTATTCTACAAGCTCAAATAAAGTGTGCAAATATTTTCCAGTGATACATGACATAGTCCTTCCATACGTGCCCTCAATGTCAGAGGACTTTAAATGTTTTACAATAGGTTGTCCTTCTGTTTATCATTCCTTTTTGTATTAGGTGTAAGGTGAATTACATTTTGAAGATTATTGTTTATGTTCTATAAATCTTAAAAAGAAGAAAATTATACTCAAAAACAGGAGGGTGAGTAACCCGTGGTTCTAGAAGCTCTCTTTATGTGTGTATGTGTGTAGGTATGTAGTTAATTGGTTTGCTGTCCATCTCACTGCAAGACGATTCTAGGCAATTTACAACATCAAAATAAATTCTACAATCTCCTTCCCTAAATAGTTTAAAATCTTAAAAATTATTTCAAGCCTGAATCCAAGTTTCAGTCTCCCTAACTCAGGAATATAACTGAATCTGTGGTTCACGGTTTAATATAAAGCTTATTATTGAAAAACATATTGATCCTCATCTAAGAAAAGTTGTTTATGCCAATTCTATTATTTAATTAATTTATTTAATTCCATGAAGCAGGACTAAGCTGATTTAGAGTTTTCAAACAATTAAATATTATGGGCAATGTGGGTGATGAATCATTGTGATATTAGATTCACAAACTTATAGTGGATGTGAGATATCTATGTCCGTATACATATAATTACTGTACCTATGAAAAAATGCTATTTGAGTTGTTATATATTTATTAGCACAGATTATTAGGTTCTCCTCAAATATCCATTAAAGTAATTACACAGTAATTGCCATCACACCAATGAAGCACTCTATCCTGGATAGTCTAGCTGATATACATATATATCACAATATTTAAGAGCAATATGTACAAAACAATTAGTGGGGTGGGAAGGGAACGGGATTTTGCAGTAACCTTCCCCCAGGAGTAGGGAGGGAATGGGGATTTTGCAGTATCCTTCCCCTACCATTAACTGGAGCTAATAACAAAGACAGGTGTTTTTTTGTTAGACAGCTTCTGTATAGTTTAAGGAAAATGAAAATACAGTAAGACTGGCAAACCCTCGAAAGCATCTTTTAAAGCAGGCTACTTTGCTGTGCTTAGGAATTGTGTTCAGAGGTGGCATTCAGCAGGTTCTGACCAGTTATGGAGACCCGGTAGCGGAAATTTTGAGTAGTGCAGAGAACCGGCATATACCACCTCTGACTGGCCCCGCTCCCATCTATTCTCTGCCACCCGAGTCCCAGCTGATTGGCTGGGTCTTCTTGCACAGGAGAAGGGAGCTGGAAAGCAGGTTAGTGGGGTGGGGAGGGAACGGGATTTTTCAGTAACCTTCCCCAGGAGTGGGAGGGAATGGGGATTCTGCAGTATCCTTCCCCTACCATGCCCACCAAGCTACGCCCACCAAGCCATACTCACAGAACCGGTAGTAAACATTTTTTAATCCCACCATTGATTGTGTTCATTTTCAGTTATTACTATTATAGGCAGTCAAGGCTGCAAAGAGACAGGATTAAGAGTAAGGCTGAATTTGGGCCTAGTTTTCAGGTGTTGAGAGGATGTTTTAGGACAATATGTTTAAGCTAGTAGAAGATTAAAACCCCTATAGTAGCCAACATTTTTGACTCTTCATTATTCATTTAATAATATTGTTAATTAATAATATTTACAAATATATTAATATTAATTTTAAACACATAAGAAATCATGCCCCTAAGATTTGCTATGAAATTTCAGAAGCATGATTTTGAGTGTTTCAAAAATTGGGTTGGGGAACAATATGGCACTTGTAGATCGCAAGTTATTCTATAGAATATTCTTATAGAGGGAAAGCTTTCTTAACTGTTGTCCCTCAAGGTCTCAAGTTGAAAATAAAAAAAAAAAGTTATTGGTTCTCTACTGGGGATTTGAGTGCAAAATTACACTCAGGAGTGTTTGTTGAACTATGGAATATCTTGATGACAGATCCAGAAAAAAAACCTAGAACAGATCAAGCTCCAGCATTCACAATATGGCATGTCTCCAAGATTTATGTGACATATTTCAGGCCAGCCATGAATAAAGAAATGCTAAATAAGTTGCTAGGTGTCATGCAGCATGGCTGCACTTTTCCCTCAGAGTTTGCCCGCCACTCAAAGAAAGTGTCATTTTGTGCTGTAGTTACTGTGATATTCTATGTTAATGAATTCGCCAGGACCTTGTTCTATTTATCCAGTCATTTAGCTTTCTTTCATGCCAAGTCCAAGACTCTAAAGGGCACTGCCAATTTAAAAGAACTCACGTTAAAATATGCACATTAGCGCTGTTTTAGGAATAAAATCCTTTTCATTCTGCCCCCAATTATGGTATCTTGAATTTCATTATAGCAGGAAAGGTTAGAAACTTTTATCAAGCAGTCATTCATGGGGATTTATCTGAGTCTAAAATATAATTAATCATATTTTGTCATGTCTATATTATTCTCCAGTAGTCTCTGGAGCCAATCACCTTTATTTCTTTTTCATTTGTATTCCTCTGACCTTCCTTTTGTCTCTGATACAAGAGACCTCAGGTAAATTCCAGCTGACTGCTCCAGAAGAACTGAATATTGTTAAACCATTTGTCAGCCACATTATCAGCTCACAAACACACAATCTCTCTGCAAATGTTTAGCATTTCCCCCATACAGCGCAATACTGCAAGTATTACCCATGGATGGCATCTGCCAATGTTGACAAAAATGAAAATTTTGACACTATTGTAAATAATACAGCAGTCCTAGAAAGATTATTTCTCTGGAGTCTAAGCTATCCACAAATATGATTTGCATTTTGTGCCTACAGCTGTTTCAGATGACTTGTTTGCTGTGCTTCATTTAAATGATTTGATTTGTCAGATTTCAGGAGTGCTACAAGTTCTCCAATGGAACATCACAGGTATCCAAGTTGGGGTACATCAGATGTTCATAACTGTGTATATGAAAACTCCAAAGATCTGAGCAAAATTTGAAAGATCATTAGGGATACATTTAACAGCAAGAGAATGAGTTAAGAGTATGAAAAATATATGAATTTAAAGACTTCTCAATTTTTAAAGATCAACAGGATAGAAAGCCCCTTATTTAGAAATGCCATCTTGCAGATTCTTTTCCTTGTTTATGGCAATTACCAAAGCTTGAGAATCCTATTACCATCAATCTGAAACTAATTTAAGTGAATGAAGATTTAATACCTAGGCTTGTTTTTTTTTTTAATGTTCACTTAGAAAGAAGTATTTTCAACAGAGAAGATAAATATTCAGGCAGACTATCAAGCTAAACTTTTCCAAGTTATTATTCATCATTTTTTTTTAGGAAAATCATACTTATTGGTTCTGACTGTTGAATCTGGATACTGGAGTCTGTCTTCCAAACACACCAGGAAACCAAACTGAACAAAAATGAAGTAAACTGTATCCCAAGTTTATTTATTAAATATTTACATACTAGATTTTAACTCAGTTAATATCCCAAAGCAAGTTTACAGTTAAGCTAAAAAAATCCCCCCCTGATCATTGTGGATTTTAGCAGTGTAAACCAAAACATGGGTATTTAAAGTAGATCTTCTAAAATTATCCCAAGCCTATAGCTGATTTTAATGATCATATTGATTTATTTAGTTGGATACAGAGAAGATTTAAAAAAAAATTTTTTTGTTGAAATGTTGAAAAAGCAAAGTAGGTCCTGAGGCCTACTTTGGAGAAATATCTCCTGGAGATACTTCTCCAAAGTATTTTTTAAAAATCTTCTCCTGGGGAAGATTTATCTACAGTTTCTTAAGTAGTTACTAAGAGTAGACACTGACTTGATGGCACATAGTCATTATCATAACCTACTGTTTTTTTCATAGATGAACTCTGAAAAGTTTACTTATTACTTCTGCTCATCAGAACAGTTACTAGTTCATAACATAACACAACTGGCAAGTCACCCTGCAATGTAAATAATTCTGTTTGGTCTATCCCCAGGAGTGGGCTGATGTACAGTTTGGAGAACCCCCAAATCCCACTCCTGGCTGGTCCTACCCACCCACCCTGCCCCTCCCAGGAATCCCCATGCAACCCTTTTTGGATGCAGGTAAGTGCAGGTTGCGTGTGGAGGCTCGGGGAGGGCAAAATATGGGCCTCCCAGAAATTCAGGAGAGCCTCTGGAGCCTGGGGCTTCCAGGTTGTTTCCGGAGTCCAGGGAGGCCATTTTCACCCTCTGGAGGCTCAAGGATAGCCTTTGGAGCCCAGGGAGGGCAAAACCGCCCCCCCACCATTGTGCAGGAGGCCAACTAGGCCATGCCCACCCAGCAACCAGGTAGCTAAATTTTTTGAAGCCCATCCCTGTCTATCCCTCTTATCATCTTTATCTCTTTCATAGTTGTATTCAACTGTTGTCAAGCCAGACTTTCAGTTCTGTCTAACCAGAGTGTCTACTGGCATCAAGCAAGGCAGATTCTAGAATCTAGATGAATGACCCATACTTTTCAATAGTCTTCCAGTGGTTTTCATTGTAGATAGTAAATGCATTTAGGTTAAGAGTCCTGGTTGTGCAGTGATTACAATGCACTATTGCAGGCTAATTCTGCCTACATCCTGAAGTTCAATCCTGATAGGGCTCAAAGTTGACTTAGCTTTCCATCCTTGCAAAGTTGGTAAGATGGGGACCTAGATTGTTGAGGGCAACATGCTAACATGGTAAATTCCTCAGAGAATTCTGTAAAAGCACTTTGGGGCAGTATACAAGTCTAAGTGCTATTGTTATTGGTATTTTTTTCAGTGAAATTGTCATGGTTATTACTAGTGTTTTATAAAATGACAAATAACGCTAGTTGAGACTTTTTGGTCTGATACATTCTTGTCAAAAATAACCTGTCAAAGGTTCTTTAACATCACTTATTAATATGTTCTGATTCCCATTAATAAATCTTCTAAATTCCAGAAAAGGTTATCAGAAAGAGAAACCCCATTTATATTTAAATCAGAGTAGAAATGTTGAAAAAGAAAATAAGTCCTAAGGCCTGATAAATCACAATTCAGATTGGATTTTATCAGGCTTATCTGATCTACAAGATATATTTAAATATCCCCCTTCTACACCCCCATCCCAAAAAAACCTTAAGGCTCCTATTGGAGGAAATACTCTTACTTGATAGTGTATTTTTCTTTCAAAAAGTTACTGTTTCAGAATTTATAACACCTTTCTGCTTAAGTCTACTGTGTGAAAAATAGCACCAAGCTGAATTTTACAAAAAAATAAAATAAATTCAAGACTTCACCTCTAGAATTGGCTTCCCTTAAAGATGGAGTTTCTCTCTATTCTTTAGCATCCTAGTGAGATCACAGAAAATTCCCGCTTCAACTCTACATCTAAGAAACCATATAAAACCTGCCACAAGGTAATATAAGAAATATTTGCCACTAGGACTGTGTTATAACTATTAAGTCCATTAAAATGTGAACTTTATGTTTTAAAAAATTCAGTCTTGCAGACTTTAAAATAAAGGAAAAAATGGTTCATATATTTGGCTATTCTAGAGAAAAATCTACACAAATTGTCACAACAAAATCAGTAAAGAATAGCAGCCAAAACAAGGTAAAGGTATTTCCACACTGCAGGCAATAAATTATGCAGTGTTTGTTAGTATTTATTAATGCTAACAAGCAGCATTTCTTGATGTAATCTCAAATTCTATCACAAATCAGATTAGAAAGAGTGTATAAATTGGTCTTGCAATGGTTAGCACAATTTTGCTGGTCTTCTCTGCAATTTATGCTTTGAAGCAAAGTTTGTCTGTGCCCTTGATCATGTTTGAAAAGCATTTGTCTGCCGCTTCCAAACAAGATGGTCATTGACTTTGTAGCTTTCAAATATCTTAAGGTATAATTTCCTTTTAATCGTCACCTTCTTTCCTTGATGCCATTTTCCAGTCTGCTGATGGATGATGGAACTTGGAAACTGGAGCAACATTCATTTATCAAATGGATCCCTCCGCAAAGAATTTAACTAGATAATAGGAGCAACACATACACATACCCTCACATATCAGGTTATGGGCTTTAATAGCAAGACCTAACAGTGAAAATCAAAAGGTTGCTGTTTGATAGCATCACACTCTATTCAGAGATCCTTTCTTCAGGGAATGTATGACAGGAATGATGGAAGAATTATTATCTTAGCATTAAGAGTAGTTCAGTTGCTAAGTTGTGTCCGACTCTTCAAGGCCCCATGGATCATAGCACACCAGGCCACCCTATCCTCCATTGTCTCCCAGAAGTTTCCTCAAATTCATGTTCATTGTGTCAGTGGCACTATCTAATCAAGCATTAAAAGTAATAGTGACTATACTGGTCACAAGGGGGGAAAATATATATATAGAAGGAATAGTTTTATTAAACTAATGGAAAAATCTGAAAACAATTGTCAGAAAAGAATATTGCTAGGAGAAGGGGAGAAATGAATAAAACATTTGTAACATTTTTTAAAAATTTCCTCCCGTTTTAGTGATTTTAACCATTCTGTCTCAAAAGCAGCGTTCTTGAAAAATAAAAAGCATGCACTGAAGTTAAGAAGATGTAAAACAGAGACACCTCAACCTTGCAGTTTTCCAAAGTATATAAATTCTTAGTCTGTTCTGCTTAAAAGAAAGTTTGAAATATTAACCATGCTGTGCCTTGAACAGAATACTATATTGTTTGATTTATTTGTTGATATGTTACATTTATATTACTCAGGAATTCAAGGTGCTGTTTGTACTTAGTTCTCCATTCTTCATTTTATTCTAATAACAAGCCTGTAAAATAAGTTACTAAGAGGGACATTATCTGGCCTATCACTTGTGAGCTTCAACCTGGGTTTTCTTTTTCTGACAACTACACTATAATGGCTCCCTTCCAGTGGCATCTTATTTATTTGTTTGTTTGTTAAGTTGTTTCCTCTTTAACAACCTTGATTATTCCTTACAAACATCAGCCAAAAGAAACATTATTTTTATTTATTTATTTATTTATTCATTTATTTATTTATTTATTTATTCATTCATTTATTTATTTTGTCAAGTGATTATAAGATAACAGGTATAAGTATAAACATAGTTATGAATACATGAAATGGATACATATAAGAAAAATAAAAAGAAATAATAGGACAGGGATTATTATTAGCTATTATTATTTATTAATATTATTTATTAATATTATTATTTATTATTATTATTATTACTTATTTGTTATTGTTTATTATTAATATTATTATTAGGGATTATTATTATTATTATTAGCTATCTTGATATCCATTTCAAACTGTAAATCTAGGTTATATTGTATGATAAATTTAGAAATGTATGTATGAAATGGCCAATCAAGGAGAACACATAAGTATTCTGTTTATTAAATGGCACCAGATTTCTGCTTTCCTTTTTTGTTATCAGCAAGAATTGAAACACTTTTTTTACTTCATCAATCTAAGCTGAGGGGGCTCAAAAAGCCACAATATGCTCTGAATATTTTTTTTCTTCCTTGTGCACCCTCCTCCAAATATTCCATATTGTTGTGATTGCTCTATTTTAATTGGATATAAAATAATTTCTTTTGTCGTTGAGATTGTTCAGAAGTGAAGCAAATAAAAGCAATGCTTCACAGATGAGATGGAGTGGAAATCTTAATGCCCTGCCTTTAGCTGTATATTCATTTTGCAGATAAAATTTTCCAGCTTTCAATCTTTCAATCATATTCCAAGGAAAAACATCATATTACTAACTCTTCCCATGTGCCTTGTTTGGGTTGGGAAGCATAGATGTAGGATAAATATATATTACCTGCTCCCTTTTATTGAGATATAGTATTTGTATATGGTTTTTTTCTGTTTTTAATTGTACACTGTCCAGAGTTGTGGATAGAATGAGATGCGTGATCTCTAAATTTGATAAATAAATAAGTAATAGCCAACTTAATATGAAACATGTACTTCTGTGCATGAACACTCCCCTCCCCTGTGAAAGTTTTATAATCATAAGTTAAGCTTAGAACAACCACCACCAATGTTCTTCTTGCCTATGAGACTGTAACAAGATGACATTTAATCTGCTTCCAAGGAAAGTCATATGAACAGCGCGTAGACATAAGTTGCCTAAGATAGGAAATCAATGAATTTTACAAACCTTCCTCATTCTGGCTTGCCCCCTTCCTAAATTTTGTGATGAATAAGCAGGTTAGCATGCAGTAGCTTCTCTAATAAATCACAGTTAGGCCTCATGGGAAGAAGAGTCCAGCAGTAGAAAACTTTGCAGATGAAACGCTCAATACGGACTGAAGAACATTCAGTTCTATGTTTAGACTGCAAGCAATGGCCCAAACGGTTCATCTTTAGGACAAATATATAATTGGCTTGAGATACTTGATTGGGCCATGAGGGTAAGAAGTAGCAAGTGAAGTCTGGCAATCATGGAGAAGGTTGTAGAATCACAAGTCAAGGACCTGAATGAGCAGGAAAAAAATAGGGCTGTGCTAACCTACAGTAACTTATTTGCTCTTAAGGAAAAGCTACATTCATCTCAGAGGGTCCCACATTGGGAGAGCAATGACACAGTTTTAGAGTACAATTCACTTTTTACTAATCCTCCCAAACTAAAAAGCTCAAGACAGGCAACTCTTGATTTATTACAGGTAAATCAGAAATACAGTATGTAACCTAAAAGAAGGTATGAAATAGGAACAAGCAGCTAATAGATAAGCATCTTCTGAACTGTCTCCTGAGAAGAGGACACTTAATTTTTCTGGTAACTAACTATCACTTGAGGCTGCAGAGCTTTCCAACCAAGATCAGAGGGATAGGCCTAAGAAGAATGGTCAAAGAGAATGGATAAAATAAAAGGAGACAATACATGAATTCCCTGTTAGGGTTAAGACCCTGACAGCCCTACAAGGGACAACCCAACAAAGGATCACAGCTGACCTTTGCAACATGGAAATGGCTACTAGGTAGGACTCATACGAAAGTCATTTGATTTAATTTTCTTTGGTGGATCTTTGTGGATCTGATATCCACTATTGTAATGCTAGACATGTATTTCAGTGTCCATTGTTTTTACAGATTACATTACAGATTCTATATAATTACCATTTTTCTCCCTAAAAGCTTAAAGTCATATTTGATTTACATTGACACCAGATAATGAGATTAAAAAAAAACAAAACTAGAATCCCCACAGGTTTTGTAGGTTTTGTGCCAAGTGTTAGGTTAGCTAATCTAGCAATTAAGCACATTTTTAATGATCTATGAGCGAGTTGAAAGAAAACAAACCCAAAGTGCAAAGTTGATTGTAAGTTGGGAAATTCAAGCACCACAGGTCATTAATTACCAAAGACATAACGGTTATGCTTCCTGCATTATTATAGGGGCTACTTTCTCATTGGAGATGCATGAGGAAGCCGTTGAATAATGGGATGTGAAATATCCTTAAGAGGGTCATAGTCTTTAGGAGATTTCTACATATTTTTCTCTTCCTTTGATGGTCCACCTGCCATGTATTAGAGATTCCATCCATTTTTGACAACCTTATCTTCAAGGGTGAGTAGAACCAACCATTCAGAATGGAGGGACATGATCAAAAGACCCAACTCATTTAGATTCTGCCTTTAAAACTGTGAAATTGGAAGATTAAGTCTGCAGATTGAGGATTCAGTGTTTATAAGGATGCTTATAAAAAGAAAACTTTCAACCCTGCCTCTTTAGCCAAAGCATTTATTTTTAACATTTATATCTTGCCTTTCTGTTAACATAGTCCATTAAGTTGCTTACAGTGATTAAAAATTAAAATTAAACAATTATTATTATTAAACCAAATTAAATATTTTTAAAACAAAACAGTTAAAACAATAAAAATAAACTAATTAAAACCGAGGCTGAATTGGAACCAATATCATTAAAATCAAATCAATTAATCTGGAAATTCATATATCCAAAGCAATGACCGGAGAAAGGCTTTTGTTAATGATAATGGTCAAGCTGATAGCTATCAATTATCATACCTGACACATAGTATATTTTAGTTAACACATTTTTTTGGAAGAAGAAATAAAATGAGAGATTTGCCATATAAGACAATATTGTCTAGGAATATGAGAAGTATGTTTTTCTCTTCCTCCAATGTGACAATCCAAGGCTATTGAGAGAATGCTGTAGTTTTTTGTTGATATGATCCTATGTTTTTTGTTAGAATAGGAAAAGATTGGAGACATCATCAAGTCTAACTCCATGAGACCATTTCTACTCTTGTCATACTAAAATGATGGTTATAGTTGCATTTTACATAAACAGAACTATCTATAGTTCTATCTCTATCTCTGTGGACACCCTAATCACTTTATCGTTTCAACTTCCTAAAAGATATATATCCATCAAATTTTAAAAATGAGAAAATGGGAAAAGGAACTGAAAATAACAAGTCAGTCAACTGAATTTTTGCTGAGTTGTGCATTTTACTAGCTGAATGTTCTGTCTGATTTTGCTACCCAAAAACTTGGCAGAAAAAAATATCACAAATCTTCAGTCACACTTATCTTAATACAGATATTTTATTGTGCACTTTTACACACTTTGTAAGCAACATTTCCTTGTGTCCATATTTCTTCCCAATGTTCTCTTGGTCCTTTCTTTCTTTCTTTCTTTCTTTCTTTCTTTCTTTCTTTCTTTCTTTCTTTCTTTCTTTCTTTCTTTCTTTCTTTCTTTCTTTCTTTCTTTCTTTCTTTCTCTCTCTTTCATCTATCTATCTATCTATCTATCTATCTATCTATCTATCTATCTATCTATCTATCTATCCTCTATCATCTTTCTTAACATTTATATAGTTGTCCAACTTTCAATCAACTCTGGATGGCTCCCAATCAAAAATTAAAAGACATATAAAATCATTTTAAAAATTATAAAACCTTAGCCAAATAAACATAAAGCATTAAAAACAACAAAAACCTATTAAGGTTGGCAAATACTAATTCTACTCAGAAACAATAATTCTAAATGCATGGTCTTTGATTTGCATATGTCAAGTGGGTTTCTTTACATATTTGGCAAGTCAAAACTTGATATATTTTTTCTATCTAGAAAATGTAGAGGGAAAAAAGGTAATTAAAAAGAAAATTTCAGTGTACTAGCTTCTCCCTGCAGTTCTACAAGATTCTGCACTAAATTTTATCCACCTAAAAGCTCATAATTTAAATGAGACTCACATAAACTTCAAGGAAAGAGAATCAGAAGTGTACTAAAGACTGGTTTATTTTATTTTGTGTTAATATTATTGACATACATAATTCCTTGGATCATGTGATATTCTGTTCAAAATGCTTTGACAGGAAATTTATTTTGCTGTATGCTACAATATCATAGTTCACACTGAAGTTACTTAAAAATCATGATTCATCCCATTTGTAAGCCTACAAATTATCACTTATTTCATTCACCCACTATAGAATTGTTTGTTAGCTTTTATAGCCTTAGGCTACACTGTGTGTCTAATAGGATCAAAAGGTAGTTATACTAAGAAGTTTTCTTTTATAAAATAATTTATAATTTATGCAGGTTATCTCATTAAATATACACAGAGATAAAAGCTTGTAACTGCTTCCAACTAGCTTTTTTCAAAATATTTGCTTAAATAGTTCTCAAAAATTCTAGGCAAATGGAGATTCCATTGTCAGGAAGTCTTGGCTGGGAAGCATCCAAAACAGAAATTTTTTAAGATCAACATGTGATCAACTTGTCTAGAATTTTTGAGAACTGCACATCCTTCCAAACAAACATATACACAGAGAGAAAAATGTGTAGATGATGACTGCACTATTATCCATATTCTTATCTGGAAACAAGCCTCACTGTCTCTGCTATTTGAATAAAGAAGGTGCTGCCCCTTGTGTTTATCAGACACCAGTAATAGGTTTTCTGCTTATGCTACTTGAAATATTTTTAGTGCCTCCTGCATCCCATAGTTAAAGAAGCTGGAATTTCATCCTAGGCATCTCAGATGAAAAAGCCCTAACACTGGAATATGCCTAACTCTCTTTTCATAATCCACCTCTCTACACATCTCACTGCTGGTTCTCAGTCCTGGAATAATGTATCTGACTGAATAGAGAGACTACTACCTGGGAAATGGATGTGATCTGGAAATTAGGTTCAAGAACCTTACCCAGGGGCTACAGTCATAATCCAAAGGCTTCTTATCTGTAGTAAAGAGTAACCATATAGTAGGATGAACTACTCAAAGTTCTGAAGCATGTAGAGCGGTATTCTAAAATACTTTGGGAAGTGCCAAAATGGGATAAATAAAATAGGTGCCATCTCAAATTTAAAATGCAGCTCCATGGTTTACCATTTTCTCTCCTTTCCTCATCTTACCACTTACTTACTCATTGAGACTCTAAACTGATGTATCACTTCCTTTCCTCTCCTCTTCTATAAGTAACCCTTTTTTGTTATGAGTAGTATGTTCCTTCTCCACAGTGATGCCTTCTCTTGAATGTAGCATTTCTGAAATAAGCTACATACAATTCTTTTTTGTAAATTGGATTGTAATCCCTCTACCTGGCAACTAGAGCAAATAATAGGTTGCATTTTATTAAACCATATGAACTCCTTATTTATGCTTAAAGCATTCCATAAACGAGCTGAAGGAAACAGATCGTTCTGTAAGTCTCATTCTGCCTGGGCTAAGGGAACCTGCTTGTTTGCAAATGCCTAATGGCAGAACACCTCCGCTATGCAAAACAATAGTAAGAGGCTGCTATGGAAGCCTAAATGGATTTCCTTCCCTGAAATCATAATATAATCCCATTATGACTCCCTAAATAGGTAGATATTGTGTCAACACAATGCAACAAATGTTGCTAAATTATAAAAGCTCCAAAGAAATATGTAACACAGGACATAATTATCGAGGAAATTATAGCCTGCAAATTCATTTAGAAAAGATGGTTTACCAAAAACATGCATAAAGGAAATATCGATTGTACTTCTTAAGTTTCTTTTGAGGGGAACTTCTATGGAATAACAGTCTATACAATAAGATGCTGCCTCTCATATTAAACAAGCAAGAAGACTGCAAAGAAGGAACCCCACATACAATACCCAGAAGGATTTGCAAATTGCCGAATATTCTTCAGGAAAGCAAAAGTTTATGGCTTGGTAGAAATAGCAGTCCAATGTGTTATTTATTTCTAGAAGAGAAATGCACACAAACAAAAAAATATATCCCTGGAACTATTCTATCACAATTCGATTCTTACTATGCTACAGAGCACCTGATTATGACATCGAACATGTAAACAAGCTAAATACATTACTAACATGGGCTGCATCCTGCCCATACCCTTTTATCTTTCTTGGTGATTTCAATCTACCTCATATTGACTGGACCCTAAATGATTGTACAACTGAAATCATACACACAACCTTCTACAATGCTACTACAAATCTGGGACTGGAACAACTAGTAACCAACAACACTAGACTAAACAAGTGCCTCGATCTCATCTTCTGCAATAGTTTGAATTTAATTTACGGAATACAAACTAAAGAACCCTTTTCCAGTAGCGACCACAATATGATTGACTTTTGTCTCAACATACGTCCACACAAAAATCACCACAATGATGTAATTCCCAATTGTAACTTCAAAAAAGGCAACTATGATCTTATACACAACGATCTCTCATCCCTTGATTGGCAATCTCTATTCACTGGATGCAATACTGTTGAAGACCATTACAACATATTTTTACTTGAAGTCAAAAGAGTCATCAAACTATATGTACCAACAACAACTCCCAAAACAAAACAAAAAGCAGATTACCCATATCAATAAGGAAACTTCAATCCAAAAGAGATCACTCTGGCGGAAAAACAAATCTGGTCACGTTGCCAATTTCAAAAACCGATACAAAAATTTATGCCACCAGATAAAGACCGAATGCACCAATTATCACATTAAACAAGAGGAAAACCTTCTAAGCACCAATTCCACCCGTGCTTTTTACAATTTTGTAAACAACAAACTAAAAGACTCAAGGTCCATCCCTCCCTTGATAGGACCTGATGGTAAAGACTGCAACGACGACACCATTAAAGCCAACATCTTTAACACATTCTTCGGCTCAGTATTTGTAAATAGCAATGGATCATGCCCAGTATTTCCTAGCCGTACCACAGATAACAACAATGATCTAATACATATCGATTTCACAGAAGACAATGTTGAAAAAGCACTACGCAACCTAAAACCATCTCTATCTATTGGACCGGATGGAATATGTGCCTACTTCTTAAGAAAGCTATCCACTGCCATAGCCAAACCTCTAAGCATAATCTTTGAAAAATCTTTCAGAACCAGCTCCTTGCCTAACCTATGGTCACAAGCCACAGTCATCCCCATCTTCAAAAGGGAGACCCAAGCCTAGTTGAAAATTACAGGCCAATCTCCTTATGCTGCGTCACCTGTAAAGTCATGGAATCAATTATTAACCAATCCATCATCCTTCACTTAGAGACAAATAACCTACTCTCCAATAAACAATTTGGTTTCAGAAAAAAACTATCCTGTAATCTGCAACTCTTACACTGCAAAAACATATGGACGACACAACTCGACCAGGGCAAAGCAATAGACGCAATCTACATAGACTTCTGTAAAGCCTTTGATTCAGTGGTACACGACAAACTACTCCTAAAAATAAAATCCTATGGTATCTCTGGACAACTGAATAACTGGATAGAAGCATTCCTGTCAAACAGACAACAAATGGTCAAAATCGGGAGCGTACTATCAAATCCAGTACCTGTCAATAGTGGTGTTCCCCAAGGCAGTGTTCTAGGACCAACTCTCTTCATACTCTACATAAACGACCTCTGTGATCATATTAAGAGCAATTGCATTCTCTTCGCTGATGATGTAAAGCTGTTCAATACCACAGACAATACTGCTACCCTACAAAAAGATCTTGACTATGTATCAGAGTGGTCAAACAAATGGCAACTTCAAATCTCAACAAATAAATGCTCTGTCTTACATATTGGCAAAAAAATCAGAAAATAAAATACAAGCTGAATAGTCAAGATCTTGTTGATGACTCAAGCTCTGTAAAGGACCTTGGAATACTCACCTCTAATGATCTAAGTGCTAGAGCCCACTGCAACTACATAGCCAAAAGGCATTAAGAGTTGTTAACCTAATCCTACGTAGCTTTTTCTCTGGTAATATCACACTACTAACCAGAGCATACAAAACATTTGCTAGACCAATACTCGAATACAGTTCATCAGTCTGGAACCCACACTACGTATCTGATATTAGCACAATTGAGAAAGTCCAGAAATATTTCACAAGAAGAGTTCTCCACTCCTCTACTCGTTGTAGAATACCTTATGCCACCAGACTTGAAATTCTAGAACTTGAAAACCTTGAATTACGCCGTCTTCGGTCTGACTTAAGCATGGTATATAAAATCATACATTGCAATGTCCTACCTGTCAATGAATACTTCAGCTTCAACCATAACAACACAAGAGCACACAATAGATACAAACTCAAAGTAAACCGCACCAAACTTGATTGCAGGAAATACGACTTCAGCAATAGAGTGGTCAATGTCTGGAATACTCTACCCGACTCTGTAGTTTCTTCCCCAAACCCCAAAAACTTTAACCTTAGACTGTCTACTATTGACCTCACCCCTTTCCTAAGAGGTCTGTAGGGGGCGTGCATAAGCGCACCAACGTGCCTACCGTCCCTGTCCTATTGTTTCTCTTATTCTATTATTTTTCTTATATGTACCCATTTCATGTATTCACAACTATGTATACATTTATACTTATTATCTTGTAAACAATTGGCAAATCAAATAAATAAATAAATAAATAAATAAATAAATAAATAAATAAATACCATTGTGAAACAGCCTTGAGTTACTCTCAAGGTTATGGGATTTCCTAGGTAGCATAAGCTGAACTCAGCAGGAAGAAAATTGCCTGCTGTGTAGTCACTGCAGTGTTATGCCTTGCTACACCTTCATATCGTAAAACTTCTCAAACAATTAATAGAGAGGCACTATGGGAAGGAGACTGAGGCCTGCTCAGCCCAGGGCAACCTGATCAGCTACAAACTCTTCTTTAGAATTCAGAACTAAATAAAGCTGACCTACAAATGGTGTCTTTCAAGAGAATAAGAAGTTGAAAGTTCATTTCAATGCATTCTTGCCCTGTACACTTACATCTGTTGTTCCTAATATTTTATTCCTTTGTTTTACTAATTTTTTGTGCTGCAGAATCAGAGATCACTCAGCATCTTATATGCAGGCACGACCAACTCCCTGACTTTTTGCTGCCTTAAATAAAAAATGAACTATTGATCTGCTTGTGCTCTGGAAGAACTGCTCCTCATGAGGAGATCACAGAAATTTAGTTTATTATGGTCAATTGTGAGTCAAGCAGGCTGAGAGCCAAGGGATTTACAATGCGCCCTTAACTGCTGTGCAGCCTTGATGGACATTTGAAGCAGCAAGTGTCTTATCTTCTTAAACACTTTACAATTTAATCATTTTATAACCTAAGAGAGATATTCTGAATGGCAGTTGAAATCACAGAACACAGATCTCTTCTTTTCAAAATTAAGAAGGTATTCTAAAGGATTTCAATTTAAAAGCAAAAGTTAACAAGACTGTGATATAAGCTTCAAGACAAAGAGACGAGTTATTTCAAAAACAGAAGTAATATTTTTTTCAGACGAAACTATCTTTGAAAATAGTAAAATTAATCAGATTAACAAACCAGATCTTTTTGGAAATATTGTTTATTTTTAAGAACTGGATTATTAAAAAAAAAAGATAAGGATGATATGAGCTAATTTTTGAGAGTGTAACTATGGAGAGCTAATTGGGACTAAAGCAGTGGTGGTATTCGATCGGTTCGTCCTGGTTCTGGTGAGCTGGTAGCAGCGATGAGCAGCGGAGACCAAACCAGTTCTCTCCGCTGCCCTGCTGTTGGGCCCACCCGCCTCTCTGGACTCCCATACTCACTTTTATCTTCTGAATTTGAAGTGCAACTGCTTTGCGCGACACAGAAGAATGCTGCGCGGCAGCTGCTGAAGCAACTGGGATTGTCCAGGCTTGCAGGAGGCGAGTTAGAACACCTCTGCGCCTGTGCAAATGCCTCTGCGCCTGCACAAAGTGTGCATTTGGCATGCATGTGCATGCAAAGTGTGTGAATGCGCACAAAGCATGCCCACCAAGCCACACCCACCAAACCGGTGGCAACAATATTTGAATCCCACCACTGGACCAAAGTGTTAAAGATAGAGAGATGCAAAACATAAAAAAAAGAAAATAAAGATGCCTACCTTTTACTTTCATTATTGTAACTGATATACTTTAACTTTCTCACCATGGTAACCAAAAGGAAAATTGACAAACAGGGAGAAGGACCTAGGGGTTCACTAGAACAACTTGCAGATAAAGGCATTTCAGCAGATTTATTGCAGAAAATGTTTGAAGAATTCGGCAAAAAGATGACTGCAATGGTTAAAAATGAAATGGAAGAAAGATTTGCAGTGATAACAAAATATCAGAAAGAGATTAAGAAAAGTTAAGGAAAATAAGACAAGAGATTAAATTCTACACTGTTGCTTTGGATGGTGAAATGAGCTACATATAAATTCAATAAATAATGGTAGGTAGAATGAGTATTAAATGATATAAATGTTCTTCAGGAAATTCCTATTAGACTACTGTGCAAGAGAAAAGTTAACTTTTTTTTCCTCAAAAAGTTAAACAGAAAGAAATTGGATAACTTGGAGGGAGGGATTTTTATTTTTAAGCAACAAAGATTTAGGTTGAACATTGTGCAGAAAGAAAGATATTAAAAAATAAAGAAGAACTGAAGAAGATGCAAAGGGAAGTAACAATGATGAATGAGACTAAATAAATGCCACAACAGATATAAGACTCTGAAGAGGATTCCATGTTGGATGATACAAGTGTTGACTTTTCCAAAATCTTTTGCCAGATTATAGATTATAACTGTTTAACATGGAGCATAAATGGCAAATGTCCCAAGAAAGAGAAAATAAAGGTTTTGTTATTTGAAAATAAAAATAAAACAAGAACTCACAAAAACCAGGAAGATTTAAAAATCAATGGAGCAGTTTTGTATATAAATCCCCAACTACATCCAAAACTTATATTGAGTAATAATTATGGCAGATATGTTGGGTTGGAAGTTAATATACAGGGGACTAAGACTTTGATATTGGGAATTTATGCCCGAAATAAAGATAAAACAGCATTTTAAAAAGGACCAATCTGTCCTTCTGACTGCTGTAGATATTTAAAGGTAGACTAAAACATGCTTTAGGGAAAGTAGAATTATTCTAATTAGTGTATATGTTCACAGAATGGACATAAATGAATCAATAGTGGGAGAGTGGGTATAACTTTTTCTTGTCCATATTAATTCATATAATATATTTGAATTAGATACTTATCTACCGTATTTCTCCAACAATACGGCCTCCACCAATAGGAAGGCCCAGCATGTTTTTTGGGCATAAAATCAAATTAAGCCCCTCCCCCCAAATTTAGGCCTATTTTAAAATATGCAAAATAAGGGGGAAGGGCGGGGAGACTTGCCGTTAGGAGTGCCCGGTGGGCCGGAATTCCTCGCCACCAGCCGCTCCTAACGGGCGATCATGGCCAAGCACAGAGAGCTCCCTACTCCCACCTTTGCTGCAGACACCTTTGGCACCCGCCGCTGTTGCTTTCCCTTCTGCCCATTACGCCGCCACGTTTGGAGCTGCCGCTTCCGTGTTTGGAGTGCGGTCGCCATTTGGAGCTCCAAACGCGGAAGTGGCAGCTCCAAACATGACGGCGGGCGATCTTTTTATTTTGGTCGCGCGAGCAAGAGAGGGAGACTGCGATGCCTCCATCCGAGATGGCAACCTCACTAGTGGATCACAATGTGGCTGGAAGCCCGAATCGGCGGGTTACGATGGCGATCTTTTTGGAGCGAGAGGAAAGGGAGAGAAGAGTTGCGAGGCGTAATTTGCAGGAAGAAGTGGGTGTACCCCACGGCAGGGAGCCCAAGGAAGAAGGGCTGGTAGGCAACGGAGAGCATCCCGTAGCTCCGGAAGCAGCCTAGAGACGCGCCCGGGAAGAGGCGCAGATGCTGCCTTGTAGTCCCCAAGCCAACTGCATGCGCCGCCTTTAGTTATGTGCGCTCTGCGCTTTGAGCATCTCCATGTGATCGCGACCCTGTCCTTTCCACCTGGCGCCCTTGCTGCTTTCTGGCTCTTTAGCAACCGGCTTCGTGTTTGGAGCACTGCCGCTGTTTGGAGCTCCAAACGGCGGTGGAAGCTCCAAATGCAGAAGCTCCAAACATGACGGCGGGCGATCTTTTTATTTTGGTCCGCGCGAAGTTCAGAGTGAGCATGAGAGGGAGACCGCAATGCCTTGCTAAAGAGCCAGAAAGCAGCAAGGGTGCCAGGTGGAAAGGACAGGGTCGCGATCACACGGAGATGCCCAAAGCGCGGAGCGCACATAACTAAAGGCGGTGCACGCAGTTGGCTTGGGGACTACAAGGCAGCATCTGCGCCTCTTCCCGGGCGCGTCTCTAGGCTGCTTCCGAGCTACGGGACGCTCTCCATTGCCTACCAGCCCTTCTTCCTTGGGCTCCCTGCCGTGGGGTACACCCACTTCCTCCTGCAAATTACGCCGCAACTCTTCTCTCCCTTTCCTCTCGCTCCAAAAAGATCGCCATCGTATCCTGCCGATTCGGGCTTCCAGCCACGTTGTGATCCACTAGTGAGGTTGCCATCTCGGATGGAGGCATCGCAGTCTCCCTCTTATTGCTCGCTTTGAACTTCGCGGACCAAAATAAAAGATCGCCCGCCGTCATGTTTGGAGCTGCCACTTCCGCGTTTGGAGCTCCAAATGGCGACCGCACTCCAAACACGGAAGCGGCAGCTCCAAGCGTGGCGGCGTAATGGGCAGAAGGGAAAGCAACAGCGGCGGGTGCCAAAGGTGTCTGCAGCAAAGGTGGGAGTAGGGAGCTCTCTGTGCTTGGCCATGATCGCCCGTTAGGAGTGGCTGGTGGCGAGGATGCAAGGGGGGGAATTAAGTCACCCCCCGAAAAGACGGCCTAGCCGTTTTTTCGGGGCTCAAAAAAAAATAAGGCCCGGCCTTATTATGTGAGAAACACGGTAGTTACATTGGAGATATTAGGTATTTTGGAGTCTATCTAGTTCAGCTTTCCTCAATCTTGGAAACTTACAGATGTCCATCCTTCAACTTTTAGAATGTTAACAGAAGTCATGCTAATTTGAATCTGGGACAAAGACCTGAAAGAATGATGCTAAATAGCAACACAGAACTGACAAGGAAGAATTGGCTTGCTTAAACATCTCCAGAGGTAGCTCATTCCATTGCTGTTCATTTCTCAACCTTGCAAAGTCTATAGATAATGGGCATAAATTAAAAAGAGAATAAGATGGGACTGTTATATATCATATCCTTTTCTTTTTAAATTTTCCTTCACAGCTGCAATATAGATATCAATTACTGAGCAAATTAGTTATACCTTTTGACTTATGTGCAAAGGAGAGCTTTGCTACTTTTTTTTTTTTTTTTAAAAAAAACTTCTTTTTACTAAGGTGGTTGTCTAGTAATTAGCGAACTGTCAAAGCTTGTTAGGTTATCTCCAAGCGTTTGGTGTGCAGCATCCTTCTTGCCATAATTGATTCAGCTGGTTTGCTATTAATATGCAGCTATGGTCTATAGTCTAGAAGAAGTTCAAAGGGTAGAATTTAATTATGAGACCAAATTCATAATTTTCAATTATTGTGGCACTAGGGAGCTGCCCTTGAGAAAGGGCAGATAAAAAACAGCTTTGCACTCTTCATAAATGTATGAATAAGTAGCAAAAGCCGACAGAAATATTTATCGGGTAAGTTAGTTAAACCAGGAACATTTGTACCTTCTTTGAGAAGTAATCCCTTATGTTCACTTCTGCTGTAAAGCACTTCACTTGTGCAATGTTTGCACAAGCCTGTCTCAAACCACTACTCATCCTTTTTGCTTCCTTTCCCTGCTGAGGAGTAAAAATTCAGAATCCTCCCATCCCATCCACACATACTACTTTCCTCTTATTAAGTCAGGCCAAGCAATGTCTGCCTTTCACTGTTGTTTGTAGCTCCCCAAATCTTCTGAGAACATGCAGGCAAACTCCAAACAATGGGAAGATGACTTTCCAATTATTTTCAGCAGAAGACAACCCGCTCCAAAAGTTATGTTCTAGCCTTGCTATTTCTAGAGACCTCTATGACAGTCTCTGATGATGCCAAAATGACAACATGCATGTGATGATGTAGAAAATGACATCCAGAAATATTATTATGCCACTGTTTTGCCCATGGGCTTTCTGGATGATCTCCCCCACCCCCCTCTCCTTTTTAATATGGCCTCAATTAGTGAAAATATTGAGGAAATACACTTCTATATCTTTTTAGGAAAGATATTGTTTCCACTCCCAGTTTGTTTTCCATGTTTTTTTGCTCCAGAAAAGCCATCCGGGGTCACCAATGTGTGAGTCGGGCAACTGCGTAAACTTGTAAGATGATGTGATGCTGTTGAGGTAATTCCCCATTAGGAGAATGAGTGCATACAGGGAGACTTATTGAGAGAGGTGTTTGAATAATACACACACAGCACACAGATACACTGTACAGTAAATGTAGGTTTTTACTTTCAGAAACGTTAAGCAAAGTTCAAACACAGTCCAAAGTCATTCACAGGTAAGATCAGTCAGTTTTTAGTCCAGGGATAATCCAATAACAAAGTCCAGTGTCAAAAACAGTTCAGTATCAGACTTGCATCAAATCCAAGAATAGCAGTCAATTAGGAGTAATGGCAATACTCTCCAACAGAAGGAAACAGAGAGACTCACTGACACTCTCTTCTGAGACTAAGACTGCCCAGGTTTCTGGCTCCATCTTATGACCGTTTGAGAATCCACACCTAATTACAAGTTTAGCATTCCCTTAAAGAGACAGTATTAAAATGTCTATCCTGGTTTATATATTGTCCAACCCAAATAGCTGTTAGGTGACTTACATTCCTAACAGATGTGACATAACATAATGTAACATAGCAGTATAATGCCTTGGTAAGACTGCACTTTGAATATTGGATCCAGTTTTGTTGAGAAAATAGGTTGAGACTCTAGAAAAAGTGCAGAGAAGTGCAACAAAATTGAAAAGCGGTCTGGAAATTAAAATATATGATGAATGGTTGCAGGAACTGAGTATGTCTAATCTAACAAAAAGAAGGACCAAGGGTGATATGATAGCAGCTTTCCAATATCTGAGGGGTTGTCATAAAAAAGAGGGGGGTCAACCTATTCTTTAAATTCCTAAGGGCAGGACAGGGTAGGTGTTTTAGAGAAAAGGTTGAAAGCTTATGAAGAGAGATCTAATCTAGAACAAAGGAGAAATTTCCTGACAGTTAGAACAGATAAACAGTGGAATGGATTGTCTTCAGAAGCTGCAGGTGTTCCATCACTGGAGGTTTTTACTAAGAGCCATTTGTCTGAAATGGTATAGGATCTCCTATTTGGACTAGGGGATTGGACTAGAAGTCCTCCAAGATCTCTCCCAAAATAACATATTGTAACAAACACAGCATCAACGGCTCCTGGTAACAGAGGACTACAAAATAGAGGATTACAAAATTCATAGCCAAGGATTGGCAGCTACAGAACATACCTCCTAAACTTGATTTGGCTGCTGTACCGCTGTTATAAAATGTATTAGAAGATCTTACTGGGAAATTGTTCCTTGTCTACTTTTTTTAACATTCATTTTGCCACTTCAAACAAGTGGGAAAGCACTCCGAATGAACAGGCCTTCCAGTGAATCGAAGATTGGAGTGCCCAGAAGAAATAAATCTGCCAGTCTTGTTTGACTTATGTTGTTGTCATCATCTGACAAGAAGGCCCGATGTGAGGGCTAAAGCTGCCATTGCCAAAACAAGGAGCCTAAGATCAGACAGCAGCATGATCAAAACATTGTGTTTTAACTCCAAATCATTTATCTCAGAAGCCAAAGAGCCAATGGAGCAATACCCAGGAGAATCATTCTCAGCATCATCACTCAAATCTGTTCTCAATTCCATTCTAGCAATTGTAATGCTTATGATACGAAGGAAAATTGCGATTTTTGCTCTTTTCATATTTCAGCATTCATGCTTTTTGGAATTTCACGATACAAATGCTAAATGTTACTTAAAAAAAAAACAAAGTCTCACATTCGATAGGCCTGACAACTGACATATTTATGACTGTGTTAGGGAGTCATATGATCCCATTTTGTAACTTTCCAACAAGCAAAGTCAACGGGGAAGCCTGATTCACTTGACAACCATGCTAACTTAACAACTGCGGTGATTCACTCAACAATTGTGGCAAGAAAAATCGTAAAACTCACTTAACAAATTTCTCACTTAGCAAGATAAATTTTGGATGTAATTGTGGTCGTAAGTCAAGGACTACCTGTATGCTTTGGGACTTTCTCTAGAATAAGCAAATGCAGTCCCGTCCTGTAACTGTCAGCCTTCAAGACTCCTTTCCTTTCTTTCGCATCTTTCGACTGCCATAGTAATGGGGGGAGGGTGAAATAATTGGGCTTTGTGGGAGTGGGAAATGTGCTGGAGGTTTTAGCGAATGAACTGTATAACTTGGGGAAAACTTTATTGTTTATACCTACTTGCTTGCCTACTGCAGCTCTTTATCAAAATAGGCCAAGGTCAATGGCCAGATGTCTGCATCACGACCTGAACATGCCCCACATGAGATTATACACATTTTTGATTGGATGGGCTGTTTGAACTATGGTGGGTGGGAACGTTGCCATCATTTTGTATATGTGTTTTTTGCACGTAAATCCTCAGATCTAGAATTCCTTTGATGCTACCACTTGAATTCCAGTAAAAGTTTCTTTTCTCTATAATAATGGAGTCTAAGAGTGTCTTTCTTGGATTTTGAATGGAGCACCATCTGACAGTAACCTTCATTCAATACAGTCAGTATACTGAGCCAGGATTCTTAAAACTCACCGAGAACTTGTTTCCATCCAGAAAACTTTCTCATTCCAAAATCTTACCTGACAGCTACCCTGGTCTATGTTTTTATTAGTAGCTATCAGTTTATGATTGGCAGGCTTAAATCCAGGAAACCCTCTCTGGCACTGACTCAACAGCTGTCTAACAACTTTGACATCAACACACAGTGGAAAGTCAAATGGTCTGCTGAATGCCCAGATACAGGCAGTTACATAGATGACCCTACACAAAAAGTGCCAGGTTTTGACCTTCATCGCCAGCATTGGTCATCTCTGAACAGGATCCGTACCCAACATGGCATATGCCAGGACTCATTGTTTAAGTGGGGTCTTGTCTCTACCCCTCAGTGTAACTGTGATGCTCCTCAACAAAATATCCATCACATTGTGTCCCAGTGTCCATCAAGAGCTTACACCAGCCCAATGTCTGTTTTTTTTCAACATAGAACACTCTGTCCTTGAATGGCTGGGTGGATTGAACATTAACATTTGAACCACTATAAAGTGTAAAACTGAATTTTTAATCCTGTTAGTGAAAATGGTTTGCAAAATGCCTGTATTAGATACATATAGATTTTATACAAATTTCACAACAATTCTACCAAAAATCATGAATCAGTGTGGAAATGGGATGACAAGAACTCAGGATTAGAAAGCTAAGAACCTATGAAAAATTGAAATGAGGGTGTGTCCTCATAGCTATATAGAGAAAGAGATAACTGTGGCTACACCTTTGTCTTTCCCCCCTCTATGATCAGAAGCATTTATTTCTGCTCCTACTTGGTGATGCCTGTTTCAACTGTTGCAGAAAATATCATTGTTTAGTGATTGGAACACAGAAAGAAAGATTGCTCTGAATCATTGGAGAATTCTATAACTTCTGTCTGTGAGCTAAACTATCTTTTTTTTTTGAAAACAAGAAAATTGTTTGCAGCTCTGTCCACTTCTATTTCCGATAGCTTCAACATTCTCTGTTCAAGTATCCTTTTGTGTGTTATTCCCATTCAACATTCTACTATTCGAATAACCTTTATGGCCATGTCTCCGTTGAGTTCTCTGATCCTATACCCTGACTCTTCCTTCTCTACAGTCTTTGATCCTCCACGTCTATCATCTGCTGCTTTTTCCTTTGCCCCATGGACCTTCTTCTCACATGATGCATGATGCGTGCAAGATGCTATTTTATTCTGCTCATCACATTTAAAAATCAAACAAACCATATAACAAAACTGGAAAAATGCAGAAGAGGGCAACCAAATTGATCAAGGTTTTTCCTATGAGCAAAGGCTAGAAAACCAGGGCTGCCTCCAATTGAGAAAACAATGGTGCAATCAAGGTGTGACCAATTATGCACAAAATGGGAAAAAAATTTTTACCCTCTCTTAACATCAGATTTGAAACTGATCTGAAGGAGGATTAGAAAATGCTTTTTTACACTGCACATAATCTAATTGATGTAATTCATTACTAATCATGGTCACTAACATGGATGACTTTAGGAGGTGATTGGTTATATTTGTGGAAAACAACTATTTTGGCAGATTCTTCTCACCTATCATTTGGAAAACAGGGACTTCTTCTCTAAATAAATATCTCTTACTTATTATTGCAGAAAACACCAGTGTACTTTAGCCATCTGTCTTTCTTTAACAAATTAATTAAATTCCTCCATCCCTCATCCTAACTTCTAAAGTTTAATGGTTGGTATATTTGTATTGCAATTTACATTTACTTTGATAAAGAAAAATCAAAGGATTACACTGTAACTAAACAGATAATGTTCTGATTTTGGACAGACATTAACACAAGAGACATAGAAAAACGCCATTCAAAAGAAACAACAAAACACTAAGAAGGAAACAAAAAAGACCAGAACACATCCCCTTCAGCAGCCAACACACAGATAAACAAGGATTAACACCAGGCAAACAAATGAGGAGAAAACAATACCAGAATCAAAGATCTACCAAAGAGAAAACCACACCCTTACCAACACTGTCTTAGCAAGCTACTATAGATAAACAGAAAGTAAACCACATTTCCTTATGTGTATTTGTGTATGTATTTGTGTATGTATGTATGTATGTATGTATGTATGTATGTATGTATGTATGTATGTATGTATGTATGTATTATGGGCAACATGTAAATTTAACAAATTAATTATTATATTTTTCTTATATAGTTCCTATAGATCTAAGCCCTGAAGGAATTCTAGACTCAAATTCCTACTTCAGCTTTCTTGAATGAGACAGAACATTGGATACCTAAAATCGGTGCAATATTTTAAGTTCACTGTATGCTTATAAGGGAAGATAAATATATAGAATTATTTTTTATTATTTAAATTGATTCACTGGACAACTCTAGTGTATTTGCTTTACATTCCAAGCTGCCCCCCTGCCCTGCTTCTGTAGGAACACATATAAACAAAACCACCTGCTTCCTCTTGATAATTGGAAAGAAGTTACACAGGGAGATATCTCAAAAACAACTGAATGAACAGGAAATGATCTCCCACTGGTGAATCATGAAATATCCATCCTGGACTATTAAGGAGCAGTGGAATATTCAAATGCTGTCACAACATTTTATTAAACCAGATCATAAGTAATATATTAATATACTAGCACTGATGATGTTACCTAACTGGGTATTGAAACAACACCACATTATAAAAAAGATGTCGAGACTCTGGAAAGAGTGCAGAGAAGAGCAACCAAGATGATTAGGGGACTGGAGGCTAAAACATATATTGAGTGGTTGTAGGAACTGGGCATGGCTAGTCTAGTGAATAGAAGGACTAAGGGAGACATGATAGCAGTGTTCCAATATTTGAGGGGCTGCCACAGAGAGGAGGGAGTCAAGCTATTTTCCAAGGTACCTGAAGGCCAGACAAAGAATAATGGATAAAAACTGAATAAGGAGAGATTCAATCTGGAAATAAGGAAAAGTTTTCTGACAGGGAGAGCAACCAACCAATGGAAACAGCTTTGCCTTCAGAAGTTGCGGGAGCTTCATCACTGGAAGCTTTTAAGGAGACTAGACTGCCATCTGTCAGAAATGGTGTAGGGTCTCCTTGGCTGGGAGGTTGGACTAGATGACCTACAAGGTCCCTTCTAACTCTGTTAATCTCTGTTAATCTGTTAATCTGCAAGCAAACAACCAAACTCAGAGAACACCAAGAGCTCCATTGTTTACTATATTTATTAGGACTGTTGAACTCAGGCTGTAGCACTTCAGGCATCAAAAGTCAAATGCAAGGAGCCTTAATCTTTGAAATAAAGCTCTTTTTTCTACCAATATATATATTCCAACAAAATCAGATGCCTTCATTCTGTATTATTTTACAAAGATGGCTTCCATAAGTCCTTCAATATTATTTTTGATTTTGTTAAAAAAAGAGAAAGGGTCGTATTTCTATGCCTTTTAAAAATTCCCCATTATTACACAGAAGTGTAAAACATAGAAAGGAGAAAGATGTTTTTAGGCCTTTTTGAAGTCAAGGGTGCAAGGGACAAATCAACTTAAAGAGGAATTAAAGAGGAATTGAGTGCTTGAATTTCAGATAAAAATGCAACCCAGTGGGATAATCATTTTCTGGAATGCTTTACATTCCAGGTTGCTGTTTTTACCTTTGCTTACACAAAGTGTGCTATTAAAAGCAAGTGGCTGATGTCTAGGAGCATTATTTATTACTCTTCAAATGTTGAAAGAATGCATTGTAAGTCTATATCTGTACAGGTTTTAGGGCATTGAGCCTGTAATTGCAATCCAAAGCATGAATCTAATGACAAAGCTTCTGTGATACTTATTCAGAAAGTTAAGAGTGGCAGAAAACTGTTTACAGAACAGAGCAGTAAAGTTGCAGGTGAGACCTTCCAAATGTTGCACCTTGAGATTTAAACCACTTACCAATGCCTGAAACTCTCATTTATAATCTGATAGCAATTTGTTCTTCTACTCAGTTTTCTGATTTAAAGATTGGTACAAGGACTTGGGTAAAATGTTACCAGACACAAATATTAACTAAGATCTCTAGACAGTGCACAAATCTGACTCTAAATCAACTACGAAAACTCAAGGATTTTCGTAAAGTACCAAAAATATATCTGAACACTTTAATAAGTGAAAAATGTTTATTTGGAGAAAAATAACTCACCTGGTAGCAAGGTCTAAGACTACTGAATGAACTAAAGGAGCTACTGAAGGAACTAAAGTAAAGCAATTTTTAGAGGAGATGGGATTATCGCATCAGAAAGTTTTTAATAAAGAATGTTAGAACAGGGCTCTAAAAGTAATGGTGTATTTTCCAGAAAACACTGTTTAGAAAGTGCACAAGGAAGATCTGTCTCACCCACCAACACTAACACAGAGGTGAGGAACTATGGCCCCTTTATGACTTGTAGACTTCAGCCACGCTGGAATTCTGGGGGTTGAAGTCCACAAGTCATTGTTCCTCACCCCCACACTAACACTTCACTAGTGCAGTCACCTCCCTAATCCAGCTAAAGGCAAATCAGTTTAGTCCTTTTAATCCTACTTTTTTTCAGGAAAAGTTATGTGGACTTTCATGCTGCAGTGCTATATAATATATACTACTAGGAAGACATATAAATGACACAGAGGTGGTATTCAGAAGGTTCTGACCAGTTCTGGAGAACCGGTAGCAGAAATTTTGAGTAATTCGGAGAACCTACAAATACCACCTCTGACTGACCCCACCCCCATCTATTCTCTGCCTCCCAAGTCCCAGCTGATCGGCTGGGTCTTCTTTTCTTGCCCTACACAGGAGAATGGAGCTGGAAAGCAGGTTAGTGGGGTGGGGAGGAAATGGGGATTTTACAGAATCCTTCCCCTGCCATGCCCACCAAGCCATGCCCACAGAACCAGTAGTAATTTTTTTTTTAATCCCACCCCTGAAATGACCCCACGAAAAAGGTGCCAAACTTTGAACTATCATGTCAGCAGTAAGCAGTCCTGAATAGGATTCATTCCTCACACAGCAATCCTGAATAGGATTCATACCTCACACGCCAATCCTTAATAGGATTCATACCGCACACGGCATCTGCCAGGACTCTCTGCATGGGAGCAGATTATCTGGGGCAGAGTATCCTCCCCCCCCCCCAATGTGATTGCAAGGTCCTACATCAAACTGTAGATCACATCATGACCAGCTGTAAGCTGAGGACATAGACTGGTCCAGTATCTGATTTTTTAAAATACAAATGATGCTGTGCTTTAAATGGTTGGATGGCCTAGACCAGTGGTGCCAAACTCACTTCATCACAGCAGCGTCACATGACGTATTGGGTCTTTTCCCCCCTCCGCTAAACTGGGTGTGGCCAGTGCGTGATGCATCCGGCCCATGGGCCAGGAGTTTGACAGCCCTGGCCTACACACTGGTACTTGGAACTAGAACATTTTAACATTTATATTCTATTGTGATTACTGAACTAGGTGAAATGTTAATATATGTATTGCTAGTCCATATATGATATGCCATATGCTAAATAAATAATATACTGCTCTGTCAAGCTATACTGATAGTCCTTGACTTACAATGACCGTTCGAAGTTACAACAGCACCGAAAAAAGTGACTTATGTCCATTTTTCACATTTATGACCATTGCAGCATCCCTGTGGTCATATGATTTACATACAGATGCTTGACAACTGACTCATATTTATGACATTTGTAGTGTCCCAGGGTCAGGTGATTCTCTTTTGCGACCTTCTGACAAGCAAAGTCAAGGAAAGGGGAAGCCAGACTCACTGAACAACCACGTTACTCACTTAACAACTGCAGTGATTCACTTAACAAATGTGACAAGAAAAGTCATAAAATCGGGCAAAACTCAACAAATTTCTCACTTAGCAAGATAAATTTTTGGCGCAATTCAAGGACAGTTAGAACAATTAATCAGTGGAACAACTTGCCTCCAGAAGTTGTGAATGCTCCAACACTGGAAGTTTTAAAGAAGAGATTGGACAACCATTTGTCTGAAATGGTATAGGTCTTCCTGCCTAGGCAGGGGGTTGGACTAGAAGACCTCCAAGGTCCCTTCCAATTCTATTCTATTCTATTCTATTCTATTCTATTCTATTCTATTCTATTCTATTCTATTCTATTCCATTCCATTCCATTCCATTCCATTCCATTCCATTCCATTCCATTCCATTCTATGCTTTAGGACTTTCTCTAGAATAAACAAATATGGGCCTATCCTGTAACCTTCATTCAATATAATCAGTATATTGAGTCGGGACTCTTAAAACTCACCGAAAACTTGTTTGCACCCTGAAAACTTTCTCATTTCAAAATCTTACCTGACAGTCACACTGGTCTATTTTTTTTTTTATTAGTAGCTATCAGTTTGTGAAACTGTAGATGATGATGATAACTGTTATTACTGCCAAATCTCTAGAATAAGTTATGGATTTTTAATCATTTTTTGCAGGATGGAAGATGAAAGGTGTCTTTTACACAAGCTGGGTAAACAACTATCTCTAGGGAGCTCGATGGGAAAAAAGATAAATAGCCCTTGTGGAACTCTTATCTGTGAGAATCTGTATGCTATGAAAGAGAAGTACTAAGGCATATTTTTGGATATAGTTTTAAAACATTTAAAATGTATATAAAACCAGCAGGGGACACCTTTAAAGTTATTTAGCATGAAAGTCCAATAAAACCTCCTTAGGTTTCAGCAGTGTGAAGTGATCTCTTTCACAGTAGGTATTGTTAGCCAATTCTTATATTCAGAAGTATTCAGAACAAAGGGCCTGTATTTAATGATCTATGTCAAATCAAAGAAAGGTGGAGTAGGGAAGGACTGATTTTGCCACTCACTGAGATTTACATGTAGTGCAAATTCAACCTGAAAATGAGGCTTATTTGTCCAAGGTTGCTTAAGAAGAATGTTTAAAAAAAAGTATAGCAAGGAATGAAGGGGGGGGTGGGAGGACAGAAAAGGTCATAGGCAAACCCACACACTTTAAAATACAAAGCTTCTTGATTAGGCATTCTTTGCTGTTGGGAGATGGCTGGAGTACTCTTGGAGTAAGTGCTTCCTATTGGGGGAGAATAATGGTAGCAGTCAGCTTTCATCAGTCATTGGATCCCTCCTCAGGAGAAGTCACTCCCACCAAAATCAAGGGAATCCACTTCACATAATGGACCAAATATTGGAGCACAGGAGATCTCCAGCCACCTCTTTCTCCCCCATGGTTTACAAGAGGGATACATGCAATCAAATGAAACACAGGGACAAAAAAACTTATTCCAGTTTTTTTCCCCTTCAAAGAAATGGCTCTTGTGTAAGGCAACAGTGAATTCATTGATTGTGTCTTATTTCAAGTGGCTAAAAATTGTTTGTGTGGGATTGTATTGCTCCTCATAACAGCCCCATAGGGTAATCCGGATTTATTTTGGTGGTTATATTTATTTCCCTTCTTTTTCCATTAATGGAGAGCAAACTGGCACTACTAAGTTCCTTAGTAATCTCCCAACAAGACCCAACTACCTCTAAATGTGTTTTAGTTTCTGTCACATAGATTCAACATGTTAGTGTCACAAATTCAGTATGGACCATATGGAGCATTAGATAATTCATCCCAAAGAATATACATGCTCCAAGAAGGGAAAATTGAGTAATGAATGTATAGTCAGGTTTTACAGATGGTTAACAAGTGTAGGGAGATCTAAATACAATATAGAGATGTTGAGATGAATGCAGTTATGTAAATGACTTCAAACAAGATTTGGTGGAGGGGGCACATGAAGGACTTGTAAATGACAACATTCATAGTATGGACATAACAGAAACCTGGTGGAATAGACAATTTGTGAAATATTGATATATTAGAAAAATTACATTAAAATCTGTTCTTAATCATGCCAAAATATCATTTGTGGAATACGGTGTTTGGGTCACTATACTTGAAATCTGCTTTTCAGTATGCTAGGAAAAAAACTTCCTAATTTTTCAGTTCAGCAGTGAAACCAATTGCTTAGGAAGGGAAGAGGCTCCCATTTAGTGCCTTCATTCAAGGTAGTTATTTGTATTCAATGACATTTGTCATGAAAGTTTTAATTGGGGTCTTTTACTGAGTGCAGGATTGGACTCGAAGGTCCAAATGATCCCTTATAGTTCTATAATTTTAGGAAACATAAGAAATCCGTGACCCACTGGGTCATCATTTCACTGATATTTCCTTATATAAACAGAGGAAGAACCATGGGGGTTGGGGGGGAAGCAGTAGAAGCAGGAATGACTTCTGACTTTCTGTTGACTTCCCTACCGATTTTCCTTATGTGAAGCTAGCAGCGAGCTTTGGGGATTTTCCTTCCTTCCTTCCTTCCTTCCTTCCTTCCTTCCCTTCCCCTTCCCTTCCCTTCCCTTCCCTTCCCTTCCTTTTCTCTCTCCCTCTCCCTGTCATTTTTTTCATTATCTTCCCTCCCTCCCTGTCACTTTTCCACCATTCTCCTCCCTTCCCCAAAGCAGCTAAGGGGAGCTAGTGGTGATACGGAGCCTGCTAGATGGCTATATGGATTGTACTATATGGATTTTGCTCTCTTGCAGATTATGTTGTGGAAGCTTCATCACTGGAGGCTTTCAAGAAGCGACTGGACAGCTGTTTGTCAGAAATGGTGTAGGACTAGATGACTTACAAGGTCCCTTCCAACTCTGTTCATCTGTAATCTATTTCTATTCTGGATTTAAGGTTAATGTTTTATGGTTAATTGCTATTACTTGTTTGGGTTATTTATTAATATTTGTATTTTTGTTGTTAATTTTACTATGTGAGACACCCAAAGTCACATATGTGAGATGGACAGCTATATGGATGAATAGATGGATGGATGAAAAATCTTATTCCTGGCTATGTAAATCTCCTTTTGATTGATCAGGTTTGGCATTTATTGCATAAGTATCCTCCCCACCCTTTTTTTTTAAAAAAAAAACAAAACCCATACACTATGTAAAAAAAACGGGTCTTACTAAAGTGCAGTAATGATCATTTAAAACATGAAAGGCAATTATAATTGCCAGCACCATGGTGGTAGAAGCTTTGAAAAGGTCATGGGCGATATTTCTTTGTCCACCTAAGGAGCGGATGAAAGTTTTTTGATCAAATGATTTTTCCCCCCCTGGAAAAGTGCTGGAGTTTAGAGAATGCTTCAAATTATAAAGAGTACAGTATACATCCTGGCTATTCAAAGGTCTTCTTCCCTCCACTAAGGAGTAGAATTATGCTGGAATTAGCTCTGAACAGCTCTCACAAAGATAGGAAGTAAGAGAAGTTAAAGACCCAAATAATTTCAGAATGGTTGTTTACCACGCCACTGATATCTATTTTCTGAAAAATCCCACTCCAAGTTCAACGTAGTTTTATCCAGAAAGTAAAGAAGGGACAAATCATTTTGACTTGTGTTGCTAAATGTATTATTACTCTGACAATCCTCTCAGTACTAGAATGATAATTTCCGCAAAGGGAAACAGAGTCTACTCTTGTAGAGCTAAGCTTCTTACACAGTTTACAACTTTGCTTTCCTGGGATTAAACTCTCCCCTCCCTCTCGTGGATTGAAGGCTCCTGAGATGTGCATGAATGACCCCTAATGTGATTGTAATCAAGTGGGGAATTTGAATGTAGAGTCGTAGCATAAGATGATCCTGCAGCCTGCATAGGCTGCTGGCTTTTAGTTATACCGTTAACCTGCATACCTATTCATAGAGATAACTTCCTGTACTGAATTCTACAAAATAATGCTAAGAAAAGCATTGCCTGGACCAGCCCCCTAATCAGTTGTGTTGGGACTACAAACCACCCAAATGTCCATCCAATGTCCAATATGATCAGAGTAGGTTAGGGGAAAAAAATCTACTGCAACATTCCAGGCTCTTATCGAAATAATATATGCACACACAACACGAACCAAGGTTTTACATTATTTTAACACCATCTCATAAAATCTCATAACAAAGCACCAACATCTGGGAGGTCTGGCAAAATGTGACAAGATTTTATTGCAACCTTAGGAAGTTTTGGAATGTTTACATAAGACCTGAAGGTACCTTGATATTCTTACACAAGACCTGATGAAAGTTTTGTGAACCTTGCGGAGGGTGGAGGTCTTTGTGAATTTCCAAGTGGCAATAGTGAGATCCACATTATCATATTACTGACCACTCCTCTAGTTGTGGAATACTTCCCACATATCTCTGAGGAGGGAAGGGGTGTCTTTGTGGTTTAAATTTCATTTTGAACTTTGCCCCTGATTTATTCTTTCTTTGACTCTCTTTCAAGAACGCAATATAAAAAGTTGTCACTCTGGAGCCCTAAGGTGAAACAGTCGTTCTTAGAAAAAACGAATGCTGAGAGCAATTTCATACTTGCACTTTTCTCACTGGTGTGGTTTTCTATCTTCATTGTGTATATTGGTTGCCCAATATAGAAGGAAGGGAAATGAATTGTAACCTATCCATGTGTTGCCTAAGTTAGACTAAGCTATCAGGAAAAGTAATTCCTGATATAGCAATAGCAACAGCAGCTCACAAATACAAGTAAACCTTGACTTATGACCACAATTGAGCCCAACATTTCTGTCACTAAATGAAACATTTGTTAAATGAATTTTGCCCTATTTTACGACTTGTCTTGCCACAGTTCTTAAGTGAATCATTGAAGTTGTTAAGTTAGTAACATCATTGTTAAGCTAATCTGGTTTCTCCATTGAGTTTGCTTGACATAAGGTCACAAAAGGTGATCTTGGGACACTGCAAGTTTGAATCAGTTGCCAAGCATCCAAATTTTGATCACGTGACCATGGGAGGGATGCTGCAATGGCCGTAAGCACAAAAAAGGGTCATAAGTCACTTTTCTGGTGCTGGTTACTAAGTGAAGTGTTATAAGTCAAGGACTACCTGTATCTTATTAAAAACAGTCTATGAAATAGTTTAGAAAGAGACCACATGTTGAATATTGTTCTCTAAATGTTCCCCTACATTGCAGCTCTATATTGTGTTTATGATCTTTTATTATCTGAACTATATTTATTTATTTATTTATTTATATTTATTTATTTGATTTGCCAATTGTTTACAAGATAATAAGTATAAGTGTATACATAGTTGTGAATACATGAAATGGGTACATATAAGAAAAATAAAAGAAGAATAAGAGAAATAATATTTTATAGTTATAAAATATATAGTTGTAATATGCCATTCTGACAAAAGATGGTTTATTGGCAGATGAGTAAGTTCAAATCTATGTAACTTTCCCTTTTCCCAGTCCTTCTCAACTTTCCTGACAGGCTTCTGCAAATATTTTGTTTTCTCAAATCAGTTTCTACCATGCTGACATGAATCTACTTCTGAAAACTGGGGTCTAGAAAGTCTTCTCCATGATTCATTGCAAGGATCGATTATAGCTGAACACAGGCCATGCAAGTCTTGACTTATATTCAATCAACCTAAGGCAAAATAGACAAAATGTCAATTATCATTGGTTCATATATATGGCATGCAATCCACTTGTGGCTAAACTTTTTTTTTTTTTATCATCCGCACATCTCAACTTTTTCAACCCATTTCCCTTTCTAGCAAAGAGTTGTCACCTATCTACAAATAGCAAACTATTTTCTCCATCAAACATCCATTTATTTGCCTTTGTCTTTGGTTCATGAATTTTCTGATTCATATTCCTTTACAGATGACATGTTCTGTTTAATATTTGCTGCAAAATGTTCAGCTTTTCAGTCAAAGC